>NC_079169.1:93243439-93534300 GCF_947568905.1 Ostrea edulis
TTTTTTTAAAAATTGGCTAGTGGTATGCACTTTGGAGGTTGAGAGATGTTACCAGAGATCAGTATTGGGAGTAAATCTCAGCTAGTTATATCTAGTGAGAATTTCACTTTGTGTGTCTGTCTGCTCATTAGCACAGTGGGTTTGAATCCTGTTAAATCTAGTGAGAATTTCACTTTGTCTGTCTGTCTTCTCATTAGCACATTGGGTTTGAATCCTGTTAAATCTAGTGAGAATTTCACTGTGTGCGTCTGTCTGCTCATTAGGACAGTGGGTTTGAATCCTGTTAAATCTAGTGAGAATTTCACTTTGTCCGTCTGTCTGCTCATTAGGACATTGGGTTCGAATCCTGTTAAATCTAGTGAGAATTTCACTTTGTGCGTCTGTCTGCTCATTAGGACAGTGGGTTTGAATCCTGTTAAATCTAGTGATAATTTCACTTTGTCCGTCTGTCTGCTCATTAGGACAGTGGGTTTGAATCCTGTTAAATCTAGTGATAATTTCACTTTGTCTGTCTGTCTGCTCATTAGGACAGTGGGTTTGAATCCTGTTAAATCTAGTGAGAATTTCACTTTGTGCGTCTGTCTGCTCATTAGGACAGTGGGTTTGAATCCTGTTAAATCTAGTGAGAATTTCACTTTGTCCGTCTGTCTGCTCATTAGGACAGTGGGTTTGAATCCTGTTAAATCAAGTGATAATTTCACTTTGTCCGTCTGTCTGCTCATTAGGACAGTGGGTTTGAATCCTGTTATATCTAGTTTCACTTTGTTGGTCTGTTCGCTCATTAGGAGAGCTAGGTCTTCTGATGGTGGGTTTGAATCCTATTGGAGATATTTACACTTCATTTATGTTTTACTTTGCAAAATTATTTTCAAAGGTATATTTTCTTGAAAGCTAGAATAGATATCCTACCTTAGTTTGGTTGCATCATATCTTTTATCATTTCAGACATGGATCCCCCCTCCAAAAAATTATTATTAGAAAATGTGTATTGGGCATTCTTTGAAATACAGATTGTTTAGTGTTGAAGATCAGTGTGCATGACCTTACAGGTACTAATGAACGCTCAACTTACAGGAGTGATGTGCAGCTGTATTGAACCTGTACATATATTCATTTGGTGTGAAATATTTCTTCACAGAAATTAATGAAAAAAAAAATCTTCCAATGTAACAAGTATAGGCCCTGTTTTTAATGAAAACATTTCTAAGAAATGCTGAATTGGAAAGGTCAGTTGAAAAAAAAATCCTCTTTCATGGAGACATTGGAAAAAAAATAATGGTGATCAATATTTTACTAAGTAATGAAAAAAAAAATCCCTGGTACTTGGGCTTGAGGTTTTTAGGAGGTCTATGAACCTTTCCATTCCATCGTTAGCTAAATTGAATTCTAACTGATGTGTGAAATATTCTCTGAAAGGGTTCAGTAAGAGTGGACCATATAATCTTATCAAAGGAGGGGCCTAAAATACTCATCTGTTTAAAACTGCTGTCATTAATTCACTTATAGGTACCAACTGAAAAGCTGCTATTTGTACAATGTTACATAGGATATGAAACATATGGATATCAACATCGATAAGCTCACCTGGACAAAAATCTTTTTAGCTAACCCGAGTAAGACATTGACTTATGTACAGGCATCATCGGCTTTAGGTGCAGTGCCACAAATTTTGAGGGTTCTTTGTTGATCTGCTAATGTGGGGTGTACATACATTTATGGTTTTTTACTGAGTAATTAAATTTAGGACTCTGTCTCTAGATAATTTAGGTTTTCATAATTCTATTTTATTATGTCATTTGCTGTACTTGTATAAAGCGCTTTAGAGTTTATTTAAGATAAGGCATTGTATATTATCATTATTATATGTAATGCCCACCATAAGACAAGACTTCCTTTTAAGGCCATACCCAAAATATTCCTGACTGTTACTTCTATTGGGGAAAGAATGATCACTACCTTTGTGAAATGTCCCAGGTTTGACATGACAATTGGATCAAGAATCTTACTCAGGCCTTTAGAGTTACAGGCTCAAATGAAATTATCAATATGTCTGTAGTATTTTCACAATATTATTGACTTTCAAAGTATGGACAAATATTTTCTGATGGGTGACGGAGATTCAGATTTTATTCAAATGAAGTATTATTCTCCCCTGCTGTGAAGGAGATGGTATCGAGGATGGGTCATTTTGAATACGCCGGTTTCGAGATACGTCTGAGTTATTTCCCTTGGAGAACTCTCGTACATAGTAAGGTGCGAAAGAATTTGTTTACACGCGGGAGTGGGACAGATATGCATCATTGTGTAAGTGAATGTACTCAGTAAGTTTCTCATACGCTGTTTGATAACTCGAATTCGACTGATACACAAACTAAGCAAGTAATAAGTATTTAGGGAAAAATTAAATACAGTGGAGCCTCGGTAATCCGGACGCCATTAATCCGGACGCTTCACCTTCCGGGCGATTTTTCCAGGGAACGGAATTTTTATACATTATTGTGCATCATTAATCCGGAAATTTGAGTTCCGGATCCGGACGGTCACTTTTTACTACAAAACGTTATAATGCATTGAAAATTGTACCGTTAATCCGGACGGTAATTTTGTTTAGAGAAGGTCTGTGTCTGACAATTTTAGCATGGCGTAAATTATAAAGAAAACAAGCCAAACTGTCTAATTGAAGCGACTACCTGTACCCTGTCAACACCTCCCTCCAATTAGGTGGTGTGATGATAAGTCTGTAAGATAGCCATGACGTGCCGATCGAGACATTGTATTGCCAATTTTCGCACATAAGATCTTTATTGCGTGTAGTGTTGAATTTTGTAAATAAATCTGTAGCATATTATTTTATAGTCTTGATCAATACCCTAATAGTATTAATAAATTAAACACCATGCCGTAATGATATTTTTTTTAACCGCTACACATATCAGTTGTACTGATTCGTAAATTGATATCGGCTTATTCAAATCTAAAGAGTGTAGATTATACTTCTAGATTCTGGATTTTATACTGTTGATTGGCGTGAAATATGCATGTATGTACATGCACATGTATATGTAGTAAGTTTTTAACATTTGGAATGTCATGCATGTAGAATGTACCTGTGTACGATTGATTCTTGTTACAATGTTGTAGAGCTTTATTGCTTTCGAATTTTTAAACTGGGTAGAAGTGAGAAAATTACCATTTTAAGGAAAATGACAACTAAATTATGTATGTACCTGTAATGTTGGTTTCACCCGAGATTTGTTCCGTTATTATCGCATCATGAAAATAATAGGTGCGCGTGGCTAGATCAAAGCAGTAGTAGGTCTTGATATTACGAGCTTAAATGATTTTGTTCTCCCGATATTGTCTTGGATAATTATAGAATAAGAAATATAAACTCTGGCAGATTGAATTTTGGTTAAAGATTGTTGTCAACTGACATGATAATCACGAAATTCTTATATCAACTTTGGACGATGAAGATTGTTTTAACAGACCGCCGAACCCGTGAATCGTGACAGATGGAAATCACCGGCCACTTTATGAAGTAAAAGTGTGATGAAATGTTTGAAGTGTAAATGATTATGTTAGTTACTAATGATTTATTTACTTATAGTTACATAAAGTGCTTCATTATTTGTTTTAGTGCATACGGTATACAGTTTTGTATATTTATTTGTAGGGATCATACTGAGTATGTATGTACAATGTAAGCACAGGCAAATACACTGAACACATACATTAAATTTTAGTGCTTTGAAATACATGTAAATGTTAACATTATCATAATTTATTTACTAATGCAAATGGTCAAATCCAATGATAGAATGTGTTTAATTCACTATGCATCAATAAAGTAGGCACATATTGGTTACTTATGTAAAGATAGAAAATATGTGATTCAATTATCCGGACGCTTCATTTATCCGGACGATTTTGCTGGGAACCAAAGTGTCCGGATTAACGAGGCTCCACTGTACATAGAATTCTTATCCTATCACGTTATTTCGCTGGTCATAAGTACCATATCCAAGATATTTCTTGCAAATATGACATTGTTTGTACGTTTCCACTTTGGTAAAACATTTCTTTCGATAGTATTTGGTATTTCCCACATTTACATATTTAAAGAGAAGCCACTTTTAATACATTTCATCGTCTTCCTCATTGGCTGTATATCCACTCTGTCCCACTTAGGCATTCAAAGTTCCACTAAATGCACCTCCTATACAGAAGAGTTCGTATCTCGACACTGGCGTATTAGAGGGAGATATGAGTTTCGAGAAGAACGGTGACAGTGACCTCATTTTTAGATGGATATTATTAAACCATGCTAAATGTTTCTTCATACTTACGTGTAATGAGGCTAAATTGAAATCTCATTTTTAGATGGATATTATTAAACCATGCTAAATGTTTCTTCATACTTGCGTGTAATGAGGCTAAATTGGAATTAACATTTGAGTTTTACAGGCATGTTATTGCAAAGGGATGAAAATCTTAATAATGTATGTAAGATAAGAACGAGAAAAATCTTATTTGCAAGTTAGCATAGAGAAAATCTCGATGTTGTTTGTAAGATAACAGAGGAACATCTTAATATGCAAGAAAGCGGGAAGGAAAATCTAATGTGTGAGATAGTAGGGAGTAAGATCTTAACGTGTGAGATAACAGAGAGAAAGATCTTATTGTGTGAGATTACAGAGGAAGATCTTATTGTGTGAGATAACAGAGATGAAGATCTTATTGTGTGAGATAACAGGGAGGGGGATCTTATTGTGTGAGATAACAGAGGAAGATTTTATTGTGTGAGATAACAGGGAGGGGGATCTTATTGTGTGAGATAACAGAGGAAGATCTTATTGTGTGAGATAACAGAGAGGAAGATCTTATTGTGTGAGATAACAGAGAGGAAGATCTTATTGTGTGAGATAACAGGAAGATCTTATTGTGTGAGATAACAGATGAAGATTTTATTGTGTGAAATAACATAGAGAAAGATCTTATTGTGTGAGATAACAGAGAGGAAGATCTTATTGTGTGAGATTAAGGTGGCTCACTACACCTTGAAAGAGTTGATGAAATCAGCACAAATTGATTTAATCATGAAAGATATGATGATATGTAGTGTATCAAATAGGCAAAATATCTGCAATTTTTTAGAGAGCCCACCTCACCCCCCTCACCCCATTTTCAAAACTTTATTTTAAGATAGATATGAACAAAAGACACTGGCAGATTTGAACTTGGGATCTGCGGTTCAGCAGCTTGATACTTTATCCACAGATCTACATAGAAATAAACAAATCGATCGATAGAAGTAATTTCACAAAGCACTTGAATCACCATCTTGTAACGTACATGATGTAGTGTTATAAAATGTTTAAGTCTTAATTTAGTGAGCTGCTTTAAAGGGGAGAAAATCTTAATACATAAGATAGAAGAGAGAAAAAAGGAACGTATCACGGATATTTATTTATCCATTTGTTTTTGGAAAGGAAGACAGCCATTATAATGATTTTTTTACTCCTCCTTAATGTTCTGAAATAGATGTTTACATTTCTGATGTTTTTTTGCCTTTGATGTCTTTACAGATTGTAATGTTTGCCTTATTTCCTCACGAATGTGATGTAATTGTAAATAATGTGCATATGAATCTTTATATAAAGTCTGGGAATTCTGACAGAAATAAAAGAATGCAAAGAACAATGTACGATTGTATACACAAAAAGGCCCAAAAATTTTCTCTCTATAAAATGTGTCTGGAATTAACCCTATTCAGTGTTTTAAAAAAGTAAAATATATGCCAGGTATAATATGTCAACAAAATCATAATGATATTCCTAATTGGATAGCATTATGACATCATGAATAAGACATTTCCCGCCTTTTTTTTTAAAATAAGCCTGAAAACTGTCAAATGTCATACAGATTATTGCTCAGGAAAAGATGTGCGCATTTATCGAGCAAAATGAAAATGATATATATTGTGCATTATTTTAAGATGAAAAACATACTTCAATATGAATTTGCTCGACGCATGCGCTGTATGTTTCCTGAAAGGAAAACCACCTGAAATTGTGGATATTTTCATTGAAAATGGCATTTCTGCAATTTTATGCCAACTTCTAGCTCTCGTCATATGATACAAATCATTGTGCTGATCAAACTGAGCAGATTTTTGGTTTGCTAATCCATTCCTTATTTGAATGTCAGGGTTTGAGCTCCAAGTGAAATGATCGATATTTTGGGCCAAATGACTATAGAAACTGTACCTACTTCTTTCACTTTTGAAATGCATGAGAATTTCATGGAGCCTGCTGCCCAATTCCATCAATTCTTTGAATAAATCTTGTTAAGAGAAGACGTGCTAAAATGCTTCATGAAGTATGCCTGTGTGAAATGCCACAGTTCTGATACTCATGTAATTTCAAAACAAAATTTGATTTCTGAATGATTATGCTTGCATATATAGCTGAACTGGTTTGATGAAGTAGATGGTTGATGGATCTGTTTTGAGGAAAGCTTGGCGCTTTTTAAAAATGAATTTTATTATTGATTGATTCCTTCATAAGGAATGGGTCTCTCATATGAACCATGAGTAGATATGAAAATCCTTGATTAAACATTCCTCTTGGTTGCCAGAGATTTCTTGTACAATTTAAAATTCCTATGTCCCTCTGGCGTTCTGTCATTTTTCTTTGTGTATAGGAGTTTTTCATTTGGTAGTGTTACGAGCCGACAGCTTCTGATGAGTAAACTTGTATCGGATGAAATATTTGTATGAGGCGTGGAATTTTTGTAACAAAATTCAGATATTGCATCCCTTTTGATGTCATTTTCTTTGAATGAGAGTAAATGTTTGAAACATTTCAACTGAATAAATTTGTGTTAAACATGATCTCGTTTATGAAATATGATAAGATTTAGTCATTCTGTTAAGCTTTGAATTAGTTTAACTTTACAAGGACTTAAAAAGGCTGTTATCTTGTATAGTCCTTTGGAGAAACTTCAAACAATGAGAAATGGTAGGTGGTAAAATCCATATTGCACTAGTGGTTGGTTGGTATAATACTAATTAATGAATTAATTACTAATGCAAAGGTATATTATTTGTGCTTGTTTAACATTAGTGGTTGTCTTTAATAATTGTTACAAGTTTACTACAACTGTTTGTATTATATCATTAGTGGGATCCAGGTTAGAATAGGTCCTCAGTACCTCTTGCTTGTTGTAAGAGGCAACTAAATGGGTTGGTCCTTCGGAAGAAACGGCAAAACCGAGGCCCCGTGTCACTGCAGGTGTGGCACAATAATGATCCCTCCCTGCTCAAAGGCCGTAAGCGCGGAGCATAGGCCTAAATTTTGCAGCCCTTCACTGGCAATGGTGACGTCTTCATATGAGTGAAAAACTCTGGAGAGGGAAATTAAACAATATATACATTGGTGGTTGTCTTAAGTGGTTGTTACAGTTAAGTCTACTGTAACTGTTTGTATCAATTGGTTTCAGCAATATCATGCAGTGGTTTCCTTGTGAAGGCTTATTGATGGGGCTTTGACTTCCTGTGAAAATGAAGCCAAGGAATGGAAAAGTGAAGATAATGAACAGTGATCAATCTCATAAATCCTATAAAGAAAACAAAATTAAGAGGAGTGTGAAGAATGTAATTATACCCCCCGAACGAAGTTCTGGGGGGTATATAGGAATCACTCTGTCTGTCCGTCCGTCTGTCTGTCTGTCTGTCTGTGCAGATTCGTGTTCAGGCCTTAACTTCTTTGTTCTTTGACTTAGGCATACCATATTTGGCACACAGGTGGATCACCATGAGATGATGTGTTAAGTACCTACATGACCTCTATATGACCTTGACCCTTTGACCTCAAGGTCAAAATTAAAGGTTTTTACAATGGATTCGTGTCCGGGCCATAACTTCTTTGTTCTTTGACATAGGCATACCATATTTGACACATGAGTGTATCACCATGAGACGATGTGTCATGTACCTTCGTGACCTCCAAATGACCTTGACATCAAGGTCAAAATTCAAGTTTTTTTTTTTTTTTTTTTTTTTTACAATGGATTCGTGTCCGGGCCATAACTTCTTTGTTCTTTGACATAGGCATACCATATTTAACACATGAGTGTATCACCATGAGACGATGTGTCATGTACCTTCATGACCTCCATATGACCTTGACCTCAAGGTCAAAATTAAAGGTTTTTACAATGGATTCGTGTCAGGGCCATGACTTCTTTGTTCTTTGACACAGGCATACCATATTTGACACATGAATTTATCACCATGAGACGATGTGTCGAGTACCTTCATGACCTCCATATGACCTTGAACTTTGACCTCGAGGTCAAAATTGATTATAAGGTTTTGACATAGTCATACCATAAGACATGGGTGTATCACCGTGAGACTATGTGTCATGTATATTCATGACCACTTTATGACCTTGACCTTTGATCTCAAGGTCAAAATTATAGGTTTATGCCATGGATTTTTGTTCGGACAATATCTTCCATTTTCTTCTACAAAGGCATACCATATTTTTACACCCAGGAAAGAGGTAATTTATACCTATTAACAACACCCTTTGGGAGATTGGGGTAAGCGGGGGGTATTCTTAGTGAGCATTGCTCACAGTACCTCTTGTTCTTGGTAGGGATGGGATGGGTAACAAAGGTTAGCACTCAGATGCAGGGATATCAGTCACCAGTCTGCTACAGTGCTATCAGCTGTCTGTACAATCTTGTCAGCACTTCTCACCTGTAACCTTAATAGATCCAAATGATTTGATGATGGCATGGATTGGGTATAACTTGTATTGTGCATGTAGGTTTCAAACTCGGGGTCTGGCCTTGGATAGAGAAGTATGGGCAGAGTCTTCATTTAATTGTCCTCTGCAACCACAGTACATTCAAATGATTTAATTCTGGTGTATAGTTTGGTATGACTTGTTGTGTGCATGTGGTTTCAAACCCTTAGATGGGGAAAAATGGGGTGTGGCCCAAAATCTTTACCATGCTTCTAATCCAATATGAATGATTTGATAATGGAATATGAAAGAGCATGATTGGATCTGTGTTGGACCTCATGGTTTGGGGAATAATAGAATCCTTCACTAGTACGAGTGTGGGATAGGGAAATTTCACCGAGGTGACAAGATTCGCAGTCTATAAGACAAGGCTTTGAATCATTCCAGGGATGGTATTTCCCTATCCCACACGAGTGAATAATGAAGGATTATTTTTCTCACATTTTACCCACAGTTTAGTGCATAAATTCCAGAACTTAGAGAAAATTCAAAATTATCAAAATCCTGATTTCAACTTCAATGCAGAAACTAATTAGACAGTCAGAAAGAGCATACCCGAAACTGGTTTACACTTACATGTAAGTGTAAACTAAAAAACTGAAAAACCCAAGGGTCTCCACCGGAAAGCTGTATCAAAATGAAATTTAAAAGAAAACAATACAAAATATTTTACTTCACCATGTAATGTAAATTATAGAAATTATATGACGGTCAAAATCAAATGACGTCGCAGCAGTATGAGACAGAGAAAACTCACATGGGTAAAGTCGATCTGACACTGGTGATAATGTGAGAACCTTGTATCTTAAATTGAACCTGTATGGCAATGTCTCATTTGTCATGATGTGGATGGGTTGTTGTGGAGTCTTTCTGATTGTGAGGTAGGCACTTGTGTTATGTTGAGCTACTGGAACACTTTTTGTGACAACGTGAAGATAAAGCTGATTTTCCTCTTTGTGTTGGAGTGTTTGCCCTTGGGGTTGGAGCTCATGCATTCAAATCCTGACTGAATCAGACCTGAAGCAGTCAGTCTTTCTTACCCAAGAGTTTGACATGTAAAGAAGAAGAACTCCCAGATCTTTTTGATGAGCCATTGATGAAAATTGAGGTCTGACATCATTCACGAAGGATGTTTGTGGAAGTGGCATCATGACATAGATATTTGGAACTACTTTGTATGTAGTGTATCATAGTGTAGAAGTGAAAGGGTTCTGCTGTAATGAAGCGTATGTTTATGTAATTTCTTCAGAAAGTATTTCTGGATGTACTAATTGAGATCCCTAGGATACATTACAGAATTGTTTTGTCAAACTGTTAGCAGCAGAGGTGGATTGTGTTGATTTAATCTTCTAAATTTATGTTTTGTCAGCTTTGATGAAAACAAAAGAAGCATATGTTGTTGATGAGATGAATGCGAGATGTAAATCATGTAAAATTTTTAATATTCTTTGTTTATATTCTGTTGACTGATTGCGTGTGCCAGCGTGGATGTTTACTCCATGAATCTAGAACCACCCATCTGTTGCATCTGCCAAGTGCATTCTGTAATTTAACGAATGCTGAAATCAAGGTAGATGTATGATAGATCATAGTTTAGGTTGTTTTACCGTATAAGTGGAATTATTACACAATTTAGCGATAGTTATTACCTCCAATATGAAATGAGTTGTTGTGATACTGAATTTTAGTGACCTTATCAGTCTAGCTAATAATGCCAAAATTAAATCTGCACTAAAAACTCTGCTTATAGGGTATTCAATTGTCAGCCCCTCACAGTGGAGTTTAGGGGATATGTGTGCTTGGGATCATATTCCCAGTTGTGACTCGGGGAATGACCTTTTATCTAGTACACTGATTCATCGGCATTTGTGCACATATATGTAAATAACATAAAATGTACAGATAGATGAATAGGTAGATGACAGACATTGGATGTACAGACATTGGATGACAGACAGATTTACTGGCAGATATATACAGTTTAATGAGCAGACAGAGGAATGTACAGTAAATAAACAGACAGACAAATGACAAGACACTAGATGTATAAACAGTGGAAAAACAGACAGATGGACAGACTAGCAGACAGTTGATGAACAGACAGACAGACAGATTAGCAGACAGTGGATGAACAGACAGACAGATAAGCAGATGGTAGATGAACAGACAGACAGACTAGCAGACAGTGGATGAACAGACAGACAGACAGATTAGCAGACAGTGGATGAACAGACAGACAGATAAGCAGATGGTAGATGAACAGACAGACAGATTAGCAGAAGGTGGATGAACAGACGAACAGACAGTGGATGAACAGACAGACGGACACATTAGCAGACAGTGGATGAGCAGACGAATGGACAAATGAACAGATGGACCATTATAGACATGCAGATTTTTGTTTGGAAATAAATGTACTATTCTATGGTAATCCAAAATCATATGATATTTGTAAAGCAGACATTGAAATTAAAATTTAGTTTTAGATTGTTATAGAATGTGAGTAATGCTAAGATATGCTTTGAAGTTTCTTGTAAGAGATATAGATTTAGATAAGATTAATTGGAGAATCTCATTTAAAAATCAGTATTGATCGATTTAAAATGACAGAGTTTTATGAAACGTACGACTTTGCTTAATGTCTAACTGTGGTATTGATTTTGTGTAGACATGCAGGGTGAGTCTAATCGCCCAGACAAGCCTCTGACAGGTCCACGTGAAAATCCTTACATCCAATCCATCATACACAACTATAATTTCATCTTGAAAATCTAATTATGTCAGCTTGATTAAAGCCTTATAGTTTTCATAATGACATGCTTAGGTACACCAGAGGCCTTTCTGTGTTTAAGGAATCTAAAGTGGGATTGATAGGATATTTAAAAAGTATAAAACTAAAAGTTTGCTCTTAATTTTTCAATATCATGTGATGCCTTTTAATCATTTGTAAACAGAATTTAGTTTTTGATTTATATATGGATTGGAAAAGTCAGAAACTGGCTTCAATTCTGGTAATCACTGTTTCTTGCCAAGCATTCAGCATTTAGATAGCGAATTCAGGTTCCGTCAGACCGAATTAATAGAGTTTATAGGTTCCCTCAGACTAGACCAATGTCCCAGTTATTGTAGTTTGCAATAATTTATACAATTGATGTCTGTTACATATTGTATACTGTAGTGATGTTCCAATCATCGATTATAATCGAAAATCAGTCGATTGTTGGCAAATTCTAAGTGCTCGACTACAGGGCTTGAAGCTAAGTTTTTATGTCACCAGTCCAGTCGGACTGATGGGGTATAATTTCAACCAGTCCGCAGAAAATTTTACCAGTCCAACAAAGTTTTCCAGAAATAATTAAACATATTTCGTTAATGTTATTAAAATGAAATTAAACTCAATATGCCTCAGACAATATTGTAACACTTAAATGTGGGATTTATATTTACGAATGAGATTCATCTGATATCTACAGATCAAAGCATGCCAAATGTGTGTATAAAATTTCATAAGTATATTTTCCAAAATGATACTTTAGAAAATTAACCAGTCACATCGGACTGACTAAAACAAATGTCAGTCAGTCTGCCATACTTTTAACCAGTCACAGACTGACGGGCATATGTTAATTTCGAACCCTGGACTATGAAAATTTTATTCCAATTAATCGGTGTTTAGATTTGTTTTCTCAACGGCTGTAGTTTTTCACGAATATTCCTGTCGTGACCGGATTACCATAAATTAATGACATGAAACTTTGATATACAGGGATATTAATATTTTATAACTGAAGCAAACGATATCCATGTTTGGCGCGTAAACCCTTCTAAAACTCCTATTGACTTTTATATATGTAATTAAAGGATACTAAGATAGTAGAGAATAACAAATACACACAGAAAATATTCATTTACACTCTCTCAGCCTTAGAAACAACAAATACAAATGTAGAATATTTATTTACACTTTTTCAGTATAGATAAATGACTTATTTATAGAATTTCTCTATGTCTGATTATAATCGATAATTAGTTAGTTACAGTATACCAATCATCGATTATGAAATTCTCGCCGATTCCCATCACTAGTATACTGTCCATTGGTAAAAATTGTTGATGTGCTAAGAAATTTAGGGGCATAGTTTGTTGTTGGTGCAGATTTATGTCCGACCCACATGTCACTGATATGCTGTGTTTGAGATGGAACATTTTGATTGTTCCTAGCACAGTTTAAAAACACTTTGACTTTTATGAGGAAATAAATTTCTGCTGGGGAAAAAATGTGCATCAATTAGTCATCAGTCATTACCGAGTTATTCTACTGGTCATTAAAAAATGGTTGCATCCCTTGTCCATGTTGAACCTTTAAGGGCACATTACTGATGAAAGATGATTGGAAATAAGCGACTGTCCTGTTGAGTCTCGTTGTGCGTGCTTGCTTGAGAAATCAAAATTGCCCTCATATTCTTGGCAGAAAAGTGGCATATACTTTATGGGTTTCGTTTAATATGACTTTAGTGAAGTAATATTACACCGTTTGATTGATGACTGAATGGAACTTTATACAAGATATCTCAATTTCTATTGCCTACAGTGCAACACGAAATCGTTTTTGTATCGTTTTGATTCCTGAAATTCTTACTGCCTTAATGCTGGGATCGACCTCCGGCTCTGCAGAGAGACTAATGTAATTGGATGGACAATCCATGTCATTCAGATACTAATTAAATAAATAAACAATTTTGTTCCCTTTAGATTGATTTTATGATTTTCTTGGTGGGGAGATATCACTTTGTCTATAAACCCCCTGTGGTCTGATGTGATGCCCAATATACATGCACATAGTCTTGATGAGATCGTAACAAACCATTATAGCATTATTACATTGATTTGAGATTCTTCAGATGTGAAAAATACTTGCAGTAAGAGACCGAACAATTTCACATGAAAGGTGTTTTTCTTAGTACTGGTAGATTGATCACAATGGTACAAATTGATGAGGTTTTTCGACATAGCTGTCACTTACACTCAAACCTAAAGATGTACGTTATCTCAGAAGTAGTGCATTTGGGAAAACAAATCTATTGTTAAGGAAGTGTCCCTCATGTATGATCAAGGATGTATTAATGACTTGCAACTTTTTAATGACGTCTGCTGAGTGATATATTGCTATCTGTCCCATCCAATGGTGTCCAAAATGTGTACTAGCTGTCTGTTAACGTATCGTTAAAACTATATAAATGTAAGAGTTAAGTTAACTAACCTTCGTGCAACTGAACACTTTCAACTTCTGAAATATGTAAGAGCCATCTATATGATAATAGGATCAAAAGTCAAGTTTCATGGAGCCCTTCCTCCTGGGAGCTTTGGGGCAAAATCAAAACCTTAAATAAGTATATGTTTAAAATCCAGACACATCTAGCAGACGATCTTCATGCATAGGAGGTGGCTCTACCAGACTTGGGAAATTAATCGCTCCTGGATATGGGGATTTGTCTGAGTGGGCTGTGTCTGAAAAAGTTAACAAAATGCATTAAATGTTTAAAAATCCTCTTTAATTAAGATCAATGGTATATAATGTGCTTGAAGACCTCTGTTAGATGGTGAAATTCGTGGCCCCTGGTCAAGGATTCAGGCCCCAGGGTGGGGTTATATATAAAGTAAAATGATAATTCAATTATTTGATTTACTGTATAACAGGTGTCTTTTGTGATTGGAAATTTTGTGATTTGATCCGTAAATGGTAGCTTAAACTATATTCTGTGTTTCCAATTTCTACGGTTATCGTTGCATTATATTAATGTAACTATGTGCATGTATAAATATTTTGTGATTATAATTTTTACGGATTTTTCTATCCGCAATATTCCTCCAACCACAGAAAATATCCATTATATGTATATGTTACATCTATTTCAAAATATATATTTATACCCCCCCCCCCCCCGGCAACAAGTTGGGGGGGGGTTTACTGGAATCGGGATGTCCGTCCGTCTGTAGACGCAATGGTTTCCGGGCTCTAAAGCATTATCCTTTCCACCTACCGTCACCATATCATATATATGGGATGAAGATGTTCCCTATCGATTTTGGGGTCAAAGGTCAAGCGCACTGGACATCGAAGTAGCAATATGGTTTCCGGGCTCTAAAGCGTTATCCTTTCCACCTACAGTCACCATATTATACATATGGACTACCCATGGGATGAAGATGTTCGCTATCGTTTTTGGGGTTCAAAGGTCAAGCGCACTGGACATCGAAGTAGCAATATGGTTTCCGGGCTCTAAAGCGTTATCCTTTCCACCTACTGTCACCATATCATATATATGGACTACCCATGGGATGAAGATGTTCCCTATCCATTTTGGGGTCAAAAGGTCAAAGGTCACGCGCACTGGACATCGAAGTAGCAATATGGTTTCCGGGCTCTAAAGCATTATCCTTTCCACCTACAGTCACCATATCATACATATGGACTACCCATGGGATGAAGATGTTCCCTATCGATTTTGGGGTCATAAGGTCAAAGGTCACGCGCATTGGACATCGAAGTAGCAATATGGTTTCCATTTAAATTCTTTAATGGCTTTTTTCATCGCATGGAGATGCTGTGTTCTTAGATACCTTTTGGATCATAATACTGAAGTTTTACCTATTGCCAACACCCTTTGGGAGATTGGGGTAAGCGGGGGGTATTCTTAGTGAGCATTGCTCACAGTACCTCTTGTTTACTTCTGAACATCTAGTAAACAAATATTAGGTGCCTGCTAACAAAGTTATGGTAGTATTGTGGGAAATCGCCATGTATGCATAACCATCATGATCCAGTTCTTCGTAATTATGGAGACATTTAAAAGTTCATACTTGTACAAAGGTGGCTTATAACGTTAACTAGATAATTTATCATGACTCGATCTTAACCAAGGTCATATGGTGAAAGTCAAGGTCACTGGTATTTTTTCGGAAAGAATATTTGAATGGACCACAACTTGATCATGTAGAGGCAGTAGAAGATCAAAGTTGCTATTTTTAAAGTCATTGATAAAAGCATTCAGCATTTGTGCAGATCATATACACTATTTAGTAAACCAGTAAAACTTCAGTGTAAAATTGTGTTAGCCTTTCTCATTAGATGAAAAATACTGGACTTTTGGTTATTTGATCATGATCTGTTTCTGTGGACATTTGGACAATATCAAGGTCACTGTCCAGAACATTTCTTGATAACTAAAACTTGACACAAAGACCACTTAAATGACTAGAATAAATCCCCATTATCATCTTATCATTTACATAAAATAGATCAAAGAAATTCTTTAGCGCTTTCTAGACTCAAAGATTAATTTGGGCTTTAAGGTTTTAGTCAAGTTTTAAAGAAGTGCACATGCTTCAGATTTTATAAATTCATTTGAATATGGTAAACCAAATTACTGTTGTTGTTTTTTGATAATGAAAGATTTAGTAGTAGTTAACCATTTAGTGGTAGTAGACCATTTAGTAATAGTTAACCATTTAGTGGTATTAGATAAGGAAAAAAGTGCTGTTGTAGCAGGTTCCTGACAAATTATTACATGTAAATAAATAAGTAGTAATTCAGATATGTATGTAAAAAGATTGTACATAATTTAGATCAACAGCAATCCAACATTTTTATGTAAAACACTTAAAGGTTAAGGTACGGATTCAATTTGCTTTAAATGAATGTAATCAGATTTTCCCTTCAGCGTATCAAGCAGATGATTTCTGATTTTTAAGACCCAGTAATTTCCTGTGTAGATGGCCTGACTTCCAATATACAGCCACTGCTACACTGAGTCCGTGGTTTATCCCCAACTTTGTGTCGGTAATCAGGACCGTCAAACCTGTCTCGTTACAATATAGTGAATCGAATGACCTCAGTAAGAGTCGTTGTGTTTCTGACCAGTTACTATTACTAATTTTTAGTTATTTATTGATTATTATTGATCACCAATAAGTCCCCACACAGTTCAGAAGATACTTTGACATTCGGCTTGTGATTTTTATTTCTTTTTTATGTTATCCTTGAAGACTTGCAAAACCAATAAAACCAGTCAGAGTCCTTGTATAAAAAAATTCTAATAATATATATATATATATATATATATATATATATATATATATATATATATATGAGAATTGATTTCATTATATTTGAAATTTTTTGAAAGAAAACGTTTTTTTTCTGATACTGTAAGTTACACATCAAGTAAAGAGATCGTTATCAAGTTTAGGGTTATGTATATATACATATGTCCACCAGCTATTGCAAGGCCATCAATTTATGGAGTGTAGGTAATTTGTACCTATCATACTCTCAGGTTTGATGACCAGTTATACATGATATTATCAGTCAACATGAGTGTTTATTATAACCATGATAACTTTTACTGTGGGAGGTTGATAAACATGGACTGGAACTAGAGTAAAGAATCTAATCTAAACAAATGGTCACATCCTGCAAGTTCTCTTTATCTGAAAAAAACCCCCAACCCATTAACTGGAAAAAAGTGTACTGAAATTTGTAGATAAAAATGGAAGATTAAGATCAGAATTACTGTGGGTTTTATTCTACTCTGATGACCTGAAAATTAAGCTGACATTTATGTAAGATATAACCTGCTGAACTGCCTTCATTTAATTTGAATCTTTGTCTTAATGTGTGTCTTGGAGAAGAATTACATGGAATAGAGGGATATATAAAAAGACTGTGTTATTGTGGTGTTATCCTTGCTGTGATTTCCCAAGGGAATTCACCCGTGTTTTATGTCTCCATAATGTCCCACCTCTGGCATGGGCCAGTCCAATCATATATTCATGTAGTTTTCATAAAACTGCCAGCAGGTACATATAGTACATATAGGCTGAGACCAACACTTAGTTACTAAATGTATTCTTCTTGTTAATGGTTGCAGTTCAATCAGGGGCGTAACTTTTTCATAAGATTTGATGTTTAGGAAATGGACATTTATTGTATCTGTGTGGTGTTTTATGGTACTCTTCATGAGAGAGAGAAATCTTTCATAGCCGTTTTGAGATCATTGAGCCGTCTGCTTAACAAATTGAGAACACTGTGCACACAGAAGAGCTACAAAAATATTTTCTTGGAAAACTTATTGGATTGCTACTTCTGAAATAGTATAAACAGTCAGAAGCAAAGATGTTTTTAAGTTGTGTACATTTTTGAATGCCAGAGAAAGAAATTGTGTATTTATGATTTTGCTCTCTCTGATTGTAAAGATCAATCTCCACAGACTATATATAGATCGTAGCAACACCTTGTGTGTCATTGGAGAGTTGGGCAAAAATCTCTGTCATCCTGATCAGTCAGAGCTAGTAGACAGCAGATGCTGCCTGTCCACAATACTGTTACAAACTTAGGCACAAGTTCAGGATTTCAGGAAGTTCATATTAAATAATGAAACATATGTTGTGGCTGTCAGTGTCTTAAACTCATCAATCTCTCTTGAGTGATAAAAAAAGTGATTAGAAATTTATACCTGGTGGTAGGGTGGAGACAGCAATATGGAAGAGACAAAGTCCGATTCTAATGATGCCTCTCTTACGGAGGTGGATACAGTGGATAGTGAACTCCATACTCCACATATCAAAAGGGTGCCGCATCTCCACAAGCTAGAAAAGTAAGTATATCGTGGAAAATGGAAATTTTCCACACCTTAGTTTTCAACAAACTTGTGGAACGTGGATTAGGTTGTCACATTTCCAGAAGCTAGAAAAGTAAGTATATTGTGGATATAGTGGCTATTTCCACATTTTAAATCTCAACAAGCTTGTGGAAAGTTTAAGGTTTTCACATCTCCACAAGCTAGAAAAACAAGTTTTAGTGAAAAATGGAAGGATTTGAAATGCGGGTTAATTCTATTGATGTGAATTAGTATGGTAATGTCTACACTTAGGTGGTGCAGTTACTGCAGGATACCAGAAGTACTATATCAGATTATAAGTGTGTGAAGTGAGAGGAAGTTTGTAAGGAATGAGTACAAATACAGGAATAAGTTAAGGAGAAATGTAAACAAGCAATTGTTCAGTAAGATCTTTGTGCCCTTACACTAAGTGAGAGAGAACTTTTTGTTCAGTTATATTGGCTTTCAGCAGCGTTCAGATTTAGTTTGTGCATTAAAAAGAAAGATCAATGTTCTGTTAATTGGAAAGAAAAAAGGAATCGGGTATTTGATATATGTGAACAAGCTTCATGACACAGTTTAAAAATTAAGTTTTCAAATAGTTAACAAATGTTTTATCGATGGATGTCTATAGAACATGAGAAAATTAACCTACTTGATGTGCATTATTTTTACTAGTTTTAGATTTGTGAAATTTAAATACTATCATGGTGATTTAAAAATATTGTCACCTGCATCTTTTTGTTGAATGGAAATAAAACCTATGAGTGAAAAGTAATGAATTCAGAAACTGTAAAAATAATCAAAATCAAAGAATTGTAAAATCTATTGAACCACAGGCTTCAACGTTTTTAATGATCGAAAGAGTCCGTAGATCTAAGTGAGGGGATTTCTATCACAACCAATACCTTAAACAGGGAGGAATCAATAAAGTTTTAGAAGAAGTCAAGAGGTTGTCTTAAGTTTGTCTTCCAGATATCTGTAACAGCAGACTACGGATTTCATAAAAGTCTTATGGAAGGGTAGACCATTGGTATCTGTAAATTAGCATGCTACTGATTTCAGGAAAGTGTTATGGAAGGGTAGACCATTGATCGATGTTGGAATTACCTTTTGTTGATTTGCTTTTGGGCAAATTCAGAAAAAATGTTGGACATCAGGTACCTCAATTGTTAGGACTACTTACTGGTTAAGCAGGGGTCCTGGGTTTAATTCCTGGTTGTTTGTACCTCAGTAGTTAGGGCTGCTGACTGGTTATGCAGGGTTCCTGCATTTAATTCCTGGTTGTATTTCTGGTGTCTGAGAGTTTTAATTCCTGGTTGGTGTTTATTTTGCCAAGGATGAGAAAGTCACTAAATCATTATATACAAAGGGCCATGAGATTGACAACTAAATATCAGATGTACAATAAATTGAGTAGATTTAAAGCGGAGTCAACTGTACAATGAATTGAGTAGATTTAAAGCAGAGTCAACTGTACAATGAATTGAGTAGATTTAAAGCAGAGTCAACTGTACAATGAATTGAGTAGATTTAAAGCAGAGTCAACTGTACAATGAATTGAGTAGATTTAATGCAGAACCTGAATAATAAATACATTGACTTTAACAGCATAATATAACTGTAGACAATCAGTAACAAATCTAAAAACTATTGATAGCAATTCAATTTAATCAATTTAAACAATATGGAATGAATTAAGGTATATTCAAAACTTTATGTACAGTTGGCTGTAGGCTTAGGAGTTTACATCATGGCATTGAGACGAGGAACAGAGTAACTAATGGACAAGATATTATAATTAACTACATTGGTATTTACTTTAAGGCTGAGCTCCACGTGGTGTTTTGTTTATTATCATGTTTTTCTGGAGAAATCTGCTGATGTGGACTTCTGTGAATAAGGTAATGTAGTCATTAAAGGAAGTGACTGATGTTGTGTTTTGTCCATCAATCCTAGCTGTCCTGAACATCATCAGCACTAACTGTCCTGTCAGGCTTATTTTATTGATGTGTTTAACAGCACATCTCAAGTTTGGATATTAATAGAACTTCAATAGATGTAAAAGTGTTTTGGAAGTATTTATACTTAAAGACAGTGGGATTGTGCTGAGACTTGTAATAACAGATGAGAAAGATGTGGGCTTGTCTACTAAAACCTTTTGAACTGAGATTTGCTCTAGAATGACTAATGTCAATTTCTCGAACTCTGGACAAAATGTACAATATATAGAACACTACCGGCTGGTGATCTGATGTGATAAATGCAAAATATTTCAATTAGATAAAGGGAATTATTTAACAAGACCTACTGATTTACAATTGTCAGGGGATAAAAAAAATCAATCTTTGAGATATTAAACATTAAAAATTGTAAGAATCCCAACAGAAGATCATTATGGAATCGATGTTCGTAAAACGGGAGCTGATGGTTGGCAGAAGCCGTACCGGACACAGTAGGAATTTATTGGTGTAAACAGCCATGAATGTTGTGGGATTTCATTGGTCTTTTGGACAATTAATGAATGGGCTTCCATCTCTAAGTGAGAAAGATTGGTGATTGGGTTTTCATGAGATTCTGATCTCCATAGATAAACGGTACTCATTTCTTCAGTGTCGCATGAATACAAGAACCATATTTGAAAATGAATTCCTGTCAGTTGTCGTAGATGACCACATACAGAGTGTATGATCGGGAGGCAGGAACATTCATTATTAAGGGATTGAACTGTATGCACAGTCATGTAGACCAGAGACTGGCATGTAGACCAGAGACTGGCACTGGTTCGTTCACAAAACAAATTCACAATCTATGTTTCAAATCTTTCTAATTCCCTAAGGGTAATTTACCTTGTGTAGTATTTTTTCAAACAAAGTGAGGCAATTATTAAACCTTGTTTTCGCGAGATAAAGTAAATCCACTAGACTTGTTGTCCAATTGTAAAGGTTATTTCAGGGAGGCATTGAAGGGTAGAGAAATCACTATTTGAGGTCAAGTTACGTATCACCATGGTGAACATCAACCTAAAGAGTAAGACATGTAGATGTCATCATAATGCTAAATACTGTTACAACTCTCTGATTACCCCCCCCCCCCCCCCCCCCCCCCCCCCTCCTGCAAAACATGTAGATGTCATCATAATGCTAAATACTGTTACAACTCTCTGATTACCCCCTCCTCCCCTCTCCTGCAAAACATGTAGATGTCATCATAATGCTAAATACTGTTTACAACTCTCTGATTACCCCCTTCCTCCCCTCTCCTGCAAAACATGTAGATGTCATCATAATGCTAAATACTGTTTACAACTCTCTGATTACCCCCCCCCCCCCCCTGCAAAACATGTAGATGTCATCATAATGCTAAATCTGTTACAACTCTCTGATCACCCCCCCCACCCCCCCACCCCCCCTCCTCCCCTCTCCTGCAAAACATGTAGATGTCATCATAATGCTAAATACTGTTACAACTCTCTGATTACCCCCCCCCCCCCCTGCAAAACATGTAGATGTCATCATAATGCTAAATCTGTTACAACTCTCTGATCACCCCCCCCCCTCCTCCCCTCTCCTTCAAAACATGTAGATGTCATCATAATGCTAAATACTGTTACAACTCTCTGATTACCCCCCCCCCCCCCCCCTCCTGCAAAACATGTAGATGTCATCATAATGCTAAATACTGTTACAACTCTCTGATTACCCCCCCTACCCCTCCTCCCCTCTCCTGCAAAACATGTAGATGTCATCATAATGCTAAATACTGTTTACAACTCTCTGATTACCCCCCCCCCCCCCCCCCTCTCCTGCAAAACATGTAGATGTCATCATAATGCTAAATACTGTTACAACTCTCTGATTACCCCCCCCCCCCCCCCCCCCTCTCCTGCAAAACATGTAGATGTCATCATAATGCTAAATACTGTTACAACTCTCTGATTACCCCTACCCCCCCCCCCCCCCCCCCTCCCCTCTCCTGCAAAACATGTAGATGTCATCATAATGCTAAATACTGTTTACAACTCTCTGATTACCCCCTTCCTCCCCTCTCCTGCAAAACATGTAGATGTCATCATAATGCTAAATACTGTTTACAACTCTCTGATTACCCCCCCCCCCCTCCCCTCTCCTGCAAAACATGTAGATGTCATCATAATGCTAAATCTGTTACAACTCTCTGATTACCCCCCCCCCCCACCCACCCACCCCCCACCCCTCTCCTGCAAAACTTGTAGATGTCATCATAATGCTAAATACTGTTACAACTCTCTGATTACCCCCCCCCCCCTCTCCTGCAAAACATGTAGATGTCATCATAATGCTAAATCTGTTACAACTCTCTGATCCCCCCCCCTCCTCCTCCCCTCTCCTTCAAAACATGTAGATGTCATCATAATGCTAAATACTGTTACAACTCTCTGATTACCCCCCCCCCCCCCCCCTGCAAAACATGTAGATGTCATCATAATGCTAAATCTGTTACAACTCTCTGATCCCCCCCCCCCCCCCCCCCCCCCCTCCTCCCCTCTCCTGCAAAACATGTAGATGTCATCATAATGCTAAATACTGTTACAACTCTTTGATTACCCCCTCCCCCCCCCCCCCCCCCCCCCCTCTCCTGCAAAACATGTAGATGTCATCATAATGCTAAATACTGTTTACAACTCTCTGATTCCCCCCCCCCCCCCCCCACCCCTCTCCTGCAAAACATGTAGATGTCATCATAATGCTAAATACTGTTTACAACTCTCTGATTACTCCCCCCTCCTCTCCTGCAAAGTTTGGGAGTTATAGATATCCTGGAATCACCCCGTCTGTCCCTCTTTGTAAGTACTACACACAAAGATTTCCTTTGATCTGTAGGTTTGTGAAGACCCTAAACCAAGGTCACTTGGTCAAGGTCATTGGTGGGAAAGTTTGGAAATTGTGTATGTGCTCTAACTTTGTAATGAAGCAACACTAGGTGCTCAAACTTGACACAAATGTTGTATTTAATCTGAGGGTTTGAGATCATGTGACAAAAAATTCATGTTCAAGCTTAGCTATAACTTTGTAAGAAAGAAGCATTGAATGCTCATGTTTGATACAATTTAGGTTTGTTATGATCTGACCTGGTAATGTTGAACTTCAATGTCACTTGGAAAAGAAGGTTTGTCTATTATTCATTTCTATTGTAATGTAGATACTTTATACATTAATATTATAACTAGACTCTTTATACATTAATATTGTAACTAGGTGTATATCTGGAGAAAAAATTACGAAGCCTTTAGACAAGAATGTATTTCACTTGTAGAAACGAGAGCGTTAAGGTTTGGGATTGCCCATCATAGTGTTAATTGGCACATTAGTTCATGTATAGGGGAATATAAATTCAGATAACTAGTTATATTGAAATTTTATGGACAACAATCTATGAATAGGTATAGCGAATATATATTTTCAGACAAAGATTATATATTTAAGAAATAAATATCAGGATGCGTACATGATGGCGTGAACTGTAATGCTTTACTCCTGCATACTTCATAAAAAAAGTAAGCCAGCTTGAAGCGTTGCTGTTCATACCCTCATGTATTTTCAAAAATAAAATCTATTTTTCATATTTACAATATGCACTCATTTCTTTTAGAATTTCCAGCCATCAAAATACATGTGCTATATTTAAAGATTCATATGCACATTGTTCACAACTGCTCTGCGTTCATGAGGAAATGACATTACAATGGTAAAGAAAACATTGGAATGTAAATATTTCAAGAAGAAATATACCAGTTCGTCTCTCTAGAGTTACTGAAACATTTATGGAAGACAATCGCAGTAAACTCATTGGGAGCCCAGATATAAACATAGAAAATTTATTGTTAAAGATGAGAAGAAGAAGATCGAGCAGTCCGTGCATGAGATAACCTCTGTGGAACAATTATATAAGATATCTTCAATTTGGAACCATTTCAATTTAGAGTCCATTCAAAATTTGTACCGATCCCTTTCCCCCAAGAGACTCACTGCAGTATGGAGATTCAAAAGGCCATATCACAAAATATTAAGGTATGGTTGGTTGAATAATCATTATTTTGGTCAGAGAGATGCATTATTTGTCTTGATCCTCTTGTAAATGGTGGCAATTGGTTTTGTTACTTTTTATAAATTGTGTTGTATTTTAAGTGTCAATTATCTGAACACGAATATTTTCTGGAAACTGAATTACGTCGTAAATCATTCTCAAATTTTTGTCCTCAATCTGTAGTTTGGACTAATGTTACATAATTTAAGGGAACATTTTAAAATTTTATTTTCCACATTTTTAATGCTTAAATTTACAATGCTTATTAACTAATCCAGGTATTTCTAATGGTCAGCAAAATTTGAATGTCAGTTGCTAAAAGTGAGATAAAGCACTCACAATTCCTCTTTATGTAAATAAGGCTCATGCCATATGTTTTTGATTACATATAGATTGCTTCATAGAAAATATGTTTAAAACAAATTGAGATGTGAAAAACACCAGAAACTGTTATATGGTGTTCAGAATTAATTTGTAAATTGAAATGGAACTTTTACTAGTATATTTAACCCATGTAAAAAAAAATATGACACAAGCCCTGTTTACATAATGAAGAATTGTGAGCTCTGTATCTCTCTTGTAACTCGACAACTGACATGTGGTTTATTTAACTACATGTTTACATTTCCGATGTTTTTGTCTTTGATACCTTTACAAATTGTAATGATAGCCATTTCTGATCATGAATGCAATTTGCAGCAGTGCAATGTGTGTAGGAATCTTGATAGATATACATGTAGTAAATGTCTGACGTTTATCTGCTGTGAATTCCAACAGAATTGAAAGTTACGAATGTAAATTGAAAAATCAATTTCATTTTTAGCTCACCTGAGCTAAAAGCTCAAGTGAGCTTTTCTGATCGCCTTTTCGTCGTCTGTCCATCTGTAAACTTTTTACGTTTGACTTCTTCTCTAGAACCACTGGGCCAATTTTAACCAAACTTGGCAAAAAAAGCCTTGGGTGAAGGTTTTTTAAGTTTGTTCAAATGACGAGCCATGCCCCTTTCAAAGGGAAAATAATCACAAAAATAGGGTCGGATCATTTAAAAATCCTTCTTAAAAACCATGCACAAGGCCAGAAGAACAGAAATTTACATGAAGGGTGGGGGGGGGGGGGGGGGGGGGGGGGAGGGGAGAGAGAGAGAGAGAGAATGATGCACGTAGTACATGTATTCCCATATGGAAGGAAAGCCACAAAGTTTTTTTTTTTTCTATATCATGAAAATAAATAGACTTTTTGTGGGAAGATCAAGTAAAAGGTCTTGTGTAATTAAGTGCAATAAAAAAAATGAACATTGTTTTAAATTAAGAATTAAATGGAGATGGTGAAAATATATATTATAATCATGATCGAGTGAAATCAAACTTGTTTGTAATGTATACATTTTGCAGTCATCATTCAATCTCTTTGATAAAAGTACTGTCCGATTTCTTTTCGATTAATTGCAATGAAATAAACATTGGATGATTATCAGAAGTTTTGTCATTCAACTATAGGGCTTATAGAACAGCAGTGAGTGAAGGCGAGTACTGTGGTCATTGATGGCTATAAGCTTGTTGTTTTATTGAATTCAGTTAGAGATGTCGCATTGCTTTTTAGCTCACCTGAGCTAAAAGCTCAAGTGAGCTATTCTGATCACCCATATTCCGGCGTCCGTCCGTCTGTAAACTTTAAACATTTTTGACTTCTTCTCAAAAACCACTGGGCCAATTTCAACCAAAGTTGGCGCAAAACATCCTTAGGTAAAGGGAATTCTAAATGGTTAAAATAAAGGGCCAGACCACCTTCCAAGGGGAGATAATCAAGAAAAGGTAAAAATAGAGTAGGGTCATTAAAAAATCTTGTTCTCAAGAACCACTGGGCCAGAAAAGATGAAATTTATAGATAAGCTTTATTAGGTAGTACAGATTCTAAATTGTTAAAATCATGGCCCCCGGGGGTCGGATGGGGCCACAATAGGGGATCAAAGTTTTACATACAAATATATAGGAAAAATCTCCTTCTCAAGAACCATTGGGCCAAAGAAGTTCACATTTACATGAAAGCTTTCTGACATAGTGTAGATTCAAGTTTGCAAAAACCATGGCCTCCAGGGGTAGGTTTGGGGCCATAATAGGGACTACGGTTTTACATGCAAATATATATGGGAAGTCTTCTGATATGGACCAAGGTGACTCAGGTGAGCGATGTGGCCCATGGGCCTCTTGTTGGTTGATCAGTATGTTTATGTTTCCATCGCGAGATAAGTTCTTTAAGCAGAAATTATTTCCATGTATACGCTTAAATTGTCTCCATTTCAGAGATTAAAAAATGTTCTTGATATTTAATTCTGTCATTGGCGTGAATCATGGATGAATATATGGTTTTAAAAGACATTGTCATTAAGTTGAATATCAGGCTTTGTAATTAATGGTGGCAATCTTGGGAGGAAGTTGCAGGTTTCTTTAACAATATTGATGGGAAACATGAATTCCCCGAGATGCAGGATGTTGTCACCTGTGAATATTGGTCGTCTCTCGACACTGCGATCTTTAGTGTCTGGAAGTAATATTGATGAAGATAGAAAAATTAGGGATTTCATGAACGTGGTTGAAGCCATTTTTCTTGAGCTATTCAGTGGTTTTATTAGACTGCTTGGTGTGGGTTGTAGTGGTAATAAACTCCCAGTCCATGAACTTGCCATGGCATTGTTCATATCTTTCATTAGTGATCAATTGATTATCATTAAGAGTAAAGCCGGGATTAGTGATGGGACGGGAGGATGCCTATACTGATCACTCAGTAGCTTATCCTGATTCAAAGCCAAACATGGTATTTACTGCTGTTTTATGGTAATTCTTAATCCATACTCTCTCGTTTGGATGTTTTTTTATGCAAATTCAGGCAAAATAAGTAGAATTTAAATTTTTAACTCAATGCTTGTCAAAAATTTCCTTTTCAAGTAAAATACTATTTGCACAACTGGCATGGGATACATTTTTAAAAAATGTAGCATGAGTTAATTCCCCCTGAATATAGGAGGCGCATAATATGTTGCTGTCCTCAATAGATAAAGGAATATTTAAGTAATAGATAAAAATTGCCAAGAGAATTTCTTTGTCAATTTCATAAGCCCTGAAACAAACAACAAGAATTTCTATATCAGTTTCATATCCTTTTTATTGCTAAGGAGTAATAATGTTACAATTTGTCTGTATAATTGTAAATGACATAATGGCCATTATATTAGTCAGTCTATCTCAAAAGTAGCTGTGTTTCTCCTCGTGGGTCCAATTTAATGGAAAGAAGGTTATTGGTATACTGAAAGCTGAGATGGTCATATAAACCATGAGGGAGAAGAGACCATTTACAAACAACCATATCTCACCATTAGTCCAGTGACACTATATACTCAACTGTTATTTGTGAAGTCCTATCTGAATGCCATTGTCAAAGATAGGGAAATTTATTTCAGCTAGTAGTCTATCACTTATTTCCAGAGTGTTGAGTTTGAAGTACATGTATAATGGTTATATATGCTTTTTATTTCTAAATCTAACAAATTCGACAGCAAAGTAAGGATCACATATGAATTTATAAACATATTTTTATGCTCCTGTTTTCAGAGATGGCATGTAATCAGAGTGTTTAGCTCATCTGAGCTTTTCTGATCGCAGTGTTGTCTGTCGTCTGTCTGTAAACTTTTCACATTTTGACTTCTTCTCCAGAACCACTTGGCCAAATTCAACCAAACTTGGCAAAAAGCATTCTTGGGTGAAGGGCTTTCAAGTTTGTTCAAATGAAGAGCCATGCTCCTTTCAAAGGGGAGATAATCACAAAAATGCAAAAATAGGGTGGGATAATTTTAAAAATCTTCTTTTCAAGAACCACTGGGTCAGAAGAGCCGAAATTTACATGAAAGTTTCCTGACATAGTGCAGATTCAAGTTTGTTAAAATCATGACCCCCGGGGGTAGGTTGGGGCCACACAATAGGGATAAAAGTTTTATATGCAAATATATAGGTAAAATCTTTGAAAATCTTCTTCTTAAGAACTACTGGGCCAGGAAAGTACAAATTTACCCGAAGCTTCCTGACATAATGCCGATTCAATTTGTTAAAACCATGGCCCCCAGGGGTAGGTTGGGACAAGAGGGCATAAAATTTTTGCATAAAAATAGATAGAGAAATCTTTAAAAATCTACTCAAGAACCATTGGGCCAGAGAAGTTTACATTTACATGAAAGCTTTTTGACATAGTGCAGATTCAAGTTGGTAATAATCATAGCTCCTGAGGGTAGGTTAGGCCACAATAGGGATCAAAGTTTTACATGAGAATATATAGGGAAAATCTTTAAATATGGGCCAAGGTGACTCAGGTGAGCTATGTGGCCCATGGGCCTCTTGTTGGTCGGTCTGTTTGTCTGCAAAAACTCTAAACCCTGGCCATAACTTTTGATTGGATAGTGATAGGGCTTTCATTATAACTTTACATTGTCAAGACATTTCGGGGAGGGGGAGTGTAAAGTTTTTAGCTCTTCTGAACCAAAGGCTCAAAGAGCAAATCATATGGCCATTCAATGTATGTCTGGCGTGCGTTGTGTGTCAACTTTTTGGGAAAAGGGCTATATCTCAAGAACCCCTTGGCCAATTTTTGTCAAATTTGTCACAGGGTATCCTTGGCCCAAGGGCTTTCATTTTTATTTTATTTTTTTATTTTTTATGTCACTCAATCGATATACATTTGCACAAAAGTAGATCGTTGGGTTAGGACTTTCATTTGTACTAAAACTAGGGTTGTGACCCTTTAACAAGGGGAGATAATTAGGAAAATGCAAACAAAAGTTAGTGGTTGCTAAAAAATCTTCTCAAGAGCTACTGGGCAAATTATCACCAAACTTATGCATAAGGATGAGGATAGGTTGTAGATAAAGGCATCATCCTGGGGCAAAGGGTGTGGTCTCAAGGTCACTTCAAAGTTGACCTTAAATTTTGTTTTGTTAAAACTTTGATATTTTGCTTAGTATAAGGACTAGGATCATCAAATTTTGTCAGTTGATGCATCTTAGGACCTAATATCATATTGTCTCAAAAGTAGGTCATGGTGACCTACTTTTTGAATTTTGCTGGTAATTATTATTAAATGGATTTTGATGCATATCTTGGACACTTTTGAGCTTATGATCATCAAAAGTTGTCAGTTGATGGATCATGGGACCTTGAAGTGTGTCATGTGAAAAGTATGTCACCATGACCTACTTTCTGAATTTTATGGCTAATCATTTATGAATACATTTTAGGTTGTTATTTCAGATACTGAAAGGTTTAGAATCATCAAACCTTGTAAGTTGATGCATCTAGAGGCCTCAAAACATATTTATTTAAAAAAAATAGGTCACAGTGACCTACTTTTTGAATTTTGCAGACATTCAAATTTCACATTTTCAATTTTAGATGCATATTTTGGACACTATGAAAGCTAGGATCATCAAACTTTGTCAGTTGATGCATCTTGAGTCTTCATAGTTTGTTGACTAAAAAGTAGGTCACTGTGACCTATTTTTGGATTTTGACGGCTATATTTGAATATTTCAGATACTATTTGACTTACAATCATCAAACTTTTTCAGTTGATGGGTCTTGAGTCTTCAGAGTGTGTCCACCAAAAAGTAGGTCACTATGACCTACTTTTGAAATTTGACGTTCATATCTGAATATTTCAGATACTGTTTGACTTCAATTATCAAGCTTTGTCAGTTGATGTATCTTGAGTCTTTGGAGTGTGTCGACCAAAAAGTAGATCACTGTGGCCTTCTTTTGGAATTTGATGGCTATATTTGAATACTATTTGACTTGTCAGTTGATGCATCTTGAGTCTTCAGTGTGTCGACCTAAAGTAGGTCACCGTGACCTACTTTTGGGCAGTTACATTTAAATTTTGAGGTGCTATTTGACTTGACATCATCAAACTTTGTTAATTGATGAATCTTGGTTAGTGAGAATTTTTGCCTGTTCTACAACGTATCAGAAGAGCGATTCTTGGCCCATGGGCCTCTTGTTTACCTCATGACCTTGACTTTGGGGTTGGGCCTACTTTTGAAAATATTTAACCTATCAACTTTGCTGCTATACGGGAGCCTCAATATTTTACAAGCATATCTTGTTCCTAAATATTTAAAACAAAGTCAAAACTGGAAACCTACACCTTAATGTTGAAATTGCAGTAGATTCTCAGGGTAGGGTTTAGATCTAATATTCTGAAGTTATAACCTTGAAGGAATAAACAGGTCACCAACACATCATGAGAATGCATGAACAAATTTATTTGTTTCATATGAATGTGTTGTAGATTCTCAGGGTAGGGTTTAGATCTAATATTCTGAAGTTATAACCTTGAAGGAATAAACAGGTCACCAACACATCATGAGAATGCATGAACAAATTTATTTGTTTCATATGAATGTGTTAACACATCTACATGCGAAAAATTGGTGGTTCTTTAAATTGTGGTTGGCTTTCAAGGGGAGGGTTCATATTTGCAGTTTTTTGTCAATTTTCTTGAGGTTGAAAGAAGTTAAAATGAGTGTTTTGATTAATATTGTTTGTCAGGTGGTCCTTTTTATATGACCTTTGGCAACATCTTTGCAACAGAAATGAGTATGATTTCTTGCAGATATTTCACCATAATATTGGATTATGATAGGGTTATATAAAGTTCAAAGTGCTTGTTCATATTTTTGAATTAAAGTGTGGCTGCATTTAGCACAATTGATGTTCATATTCTTTGTTTTCAATTTCTCTGGGCCTTTCTTCTCCTAAATCGATTTCTGAAAGAAAATGAGCGTTATCTTTTTTAATTTGATATTTTTTGGACTTTGCATTAATATATATATATATATTAGGAATTGTACCTGGTTAATTAATGACTCACCATCACTCACATGTACTGAATTTTAATTGGATGATACTTAAACACCTATAACTTTCTTGTTTTTCAATGAATCGGTTTGAAATTCGTACTGTAAATTAATATTAATGCTTTTGACGTATAGGCATGGTAAAAATTACTAACAAACATGAACATGCTTGATTGATCAACTTTGATTGGATATAATGCCTTATATAGCTATATTAGTGCATAGCTATCTAATACAAATAAAGGAAATGTAGTGAAATTCATTATAACTGTCTGAAATATAATATAAAGTACCACTTGGGAGATAAGGGGACAATTTTTGGACAACATTTGTAATAGTCTCCATTGAAATTAGCACTAGTTATATTAAATATATCATGAATAGATAATTCTTACAATAAGCTGAATATATATCATGATTTCCTTGGACTGTATAGAGTTGACTTGAGTAGAGATCTAAATATCACTTTCCAACATCTATATTAACATAGTAATTACAGTTTGAGAAAGTAACATGCATAATTCCAAGACATATAGTGACTCTAAAGAGGTTCAGTAGCAGAACTACTTATTGTTTATAGCCTCAGTTAGTATTCCAACAAGATAAGCAAGGTGGTGCAGGTGAGTCTTGTGACCCCAGGGCCTCTTCTTTCTCAGAATTTATCACTTTTGTTCATTGTGTGTTTTTTATTTCAAAAAGATTGAGCAAATTAGAGAACATATTTTTTTTCAACCATTGATATGTTTGAATGATATATGCATACAGTTGACTCGTAATGGCTTGAAATTTGATTTCTCGAAGTTCTTGATTTCTCAGATTTTTACGCTATATAAGTAAGGAAATTTACTCTCATTATCTTTGATAACTTTAAAATTACACCAGCTTTCCTCCACTGGTGACCTAATTACATTGTATTGAACATACCTGCAATGTCCATTTTGAGGAAATCCTGGCTTGACAGATTGTTATGGTATAATTAGCAATTACTCTCACTGTACATCCCAATCAGGGGGGATGGGGGTTAATTAGTCTGGTACGGGATCAGTTGTATTTATTAATAATTTTGAATTTTTGACAATCATTATTGTGATTATGAGTCGATCGTGACAATTGCAATTAAAAGACAGCTATTGCTGTAAAAAAATAAATGATTAAAGATTGATAAACACAAATAAAAATATTTAGTTTCTTTGTTCATATTTCAGATGAACAAAAGGTTTAAAGACTAGAAAACAACTTATAAATTTTACCACTCACATCATATAAAAAGATTTATATTCGATCATATTGTAAAACTTAAAACCGGTCAGTTGAAATACTGATTAAATTCGCACTGAACGATTTCGAAGTTTGATTGTGGTCCCATGGGCTTCTGAGTTTTTGAGGGTGGCTGATATTGGTTGGACTGTATTATTCTGTATGAAAGGTCTTTGTAAATATAAATACAGTCAAAACTGCCATAGCGACCCACTGTATTAAGCGACTCACTGTCGTATGTGACCATAAAAAGTTCCCCCCAAGACGTTACTCTATATATATATTGTACCTGTATTAAACGACCACCTGTCTGACGCGACCAACGACCATGATTTTTACAACCTTTTCGTATATTTTCACGAAATTTTACCTCTATTTAACGACTGTACATTTTTTGATTACAACGTGATTACTACTTTCGATTTCAGTTGAACCGACTATTCTGGGAATTATCGCCCCTAACACTTTCGTTTTCAAATGCACGACTATTCTGGGAATTATCGCCCCTAACACTTTCGTTTTGATACGCACAGTTTGGCTATGATCTTGTTTAGTCGGCCCTCTGAATAAATTATTATACCTAAGCTGTCAACATGCAGTGTCGTGTGTGGTTAATTAATAAAACCCGAGTTGATGTTTATTTAACAAAATCAAGGATCAGGGAATCAAGGCCGGTGTATTTGAAGGTGTGAATTTCGACAAACTTTAAGAAGTGCCGGGTAGGCTAGATCGGAAATGAAAATCTACCACTTGTTATACCATTATGTTCAACAGAGTAAAAATTTGCCCCATTGTGATATAAATCAGGTAAATATTGTGCTTAGGACTGAAATTTTAAACGGAGTATTCGCAGTTTTTCCTGCATGAGATACTAGAGGTTTCCAGAATAATGACCGGAACTAGCGGCTCACTTCGACATGTCCCGAGTATTTGACACGTCCGAGTTCAAGAAAATTGTCTGCATTAGTTCTAAGCTTAAAAGATTTGCTGTGCATGTACAATTGATATTGTGATTTATTTAATGTTTCTCAAATTGAATAACATTTTTCCAACATGTATTGTACAAAAGGAGACGCAACACTTCACCATTTGCTTTCTTACCACAAACATTGCATTTTTTAGTTACACTGTACAAGTAGGCTATACATAAATACCCTTTACAACAAAGTGTTTATAAGTTTTAGAAAATTTACATGCAGTTCATAAATAATTTTTAAATCTCATGTAAATGTGTAATATGAAATGCATGCAAAGTTTATCATTCTTAAATAGATTAAAAATGTGATTTTTGATGAATAAAAAATTATGATACAACACATCATATTCTAGATTTTTAACAACAGTGTATTATTATGTTCCCCAAACAAAGTTTGGGAACATATTGTTTTTACTCTGTTTCTTATTATTATTATTATTATTCTTTTTCTCCGGTACTTTTTTGTCCGGTAGTGTTCTCAGAAACTACAAAAAGGATCGATATGAAACTTTCCAGGATGATAGTATAGCATTTGTAGATGTGCATGGTGATAGTCATTTTGTCTGCACATGCATGCACGCGCGCGCACGTGCACTGCAATTTTGGTACAAAAATTGAAAAATCAGAATATTAAGGAGATTGATAAGAAACCTAAATAGGATGGTAGTATATCATTTGTAGATATGAAAAATGATAGTAATTTTGTCTGCACGCGCACGCATGCGCGTGCACGCGCATTACAAAATTTGTACACTAACTTTGGAATTAGTCTAACTTTTTTGTTGTTCATTGAAATGGCTTGATATTCATATCATAGGTAGATATTGAGACCCTTAACTGATTTGCATGGTCAAAATTACCAATTTGCACGCGCATGCACGTGCGCTTCATTTTGATTGGATAGTACTAAAACGTTTGTAACTATCTTATTTATAAAGCGAATGAGATGATATTCACAGCATACGTAGACAATATGTGTATCTATATATCGGTGTAACAAAAAATGCCAATGCACACGCGCATGCGCGTGCGACGTTTTTCAAATGTTCGATTTTTAAAGGGCGATAACGTTTTTGTTTTTCATTAAATTCTATTGATATTAGGGTTTCAGATGTGTCTTGGTACTCCTTACAAATTGCTGGGGTTAGAATTACTGCTCAGCACCTGCATGCACGTGTGCTGAATTCTGATTGGACGATTTTAAAATCGCTATAACTTCCTTATATTTGGTAGAAACGTTATGAAATTCATACTGTGGGTATATGATACAAATGCCTGTTGAACGACATCAACAAAAATTCGGAATCATACACGCGTGCGCGTGTATGCACGTGCAATGCTTTCTTTTGTTTCTTGGTACTGAAATGACCATATGAAATTTTACTACATGTAATTAAAGGCTAAAATAAAATGATTTTTTGCTATCGATTCACAAGGACATCACATTTTATTTGGGGGAGGTTTGGGGAACATATGTAACGGTCCCCGTTACAATTAGAACTAGTTAATTTTATTTTAAGTTTTGTCATTCAACTATAGGGCTTATAGAACAGCAGTGAGTGAAGGCGAGTACTGTGGTCATTGATGGCTATAAGCTTGTTGTTTTATTGAATTCAGTTAGAGATGTCGCATTGCTTTTTAGCTCACCTGAGCTAAAAGCTCAAGTGAGCTATTCTGATCACCCATATTCCGGCGTCCGTCCGTCTGTAAACTTTAAACATTTTTGACTTCTTCTCAAAAACCACTGGGCCAATTTCAACCAAAGTTGGCGCAAAACATCCTTAGGTAAAGGGAATTCTAAATGGTTAAAATAAAGGGCCAGACCACCTTCCAAGGGGAGATAATCAAGAAAAGGTAAAAATAGAGTAGGGTCATTAAAAACTACTATTAAAATCGTACTTGATATTCTTAATGATAAATTCCAAATACATGTAGTCATTTTCTCCATTATACAAATTATTTACGAAATTTTATCCATTAACTGTGGAAAATAGGCAACCTGTATTAAGAGACCACCTGTCATATGTGACCTTTTTTCCATTCTCAGTTGGACGGTCTCTTAATACAGGTTTGACTGTAGTTACTATTGTCTATTGTACTGTATTCCTTGATCATCTATAAAAAAAAAAAAACCCACAAAACACACACAGCTAGGTGTTCAGTGAATTAAACAGAACTATGAAATGCTATGCAATATACCATTTAACATTAACTCAAATCAGAATTTTTCTGGACTGAGTATATTATAAATTTGATTCTTTCTAAGGATTTTGTCAATAGTCTTTAAGTTGAAATGAAAATTGATAATATATAACTCTGGCTTCATTATGGAGAGAAGAGAGAGGAACTAAACTGATGACAGACCAAATTGATTTAAATATTGTTTTTTGCATGTTGTAGCAGTTTACAGTGTTAAAATTCTGTCTTGACAGTATGTATTAAATTGTGTAGAAGCAGGTTTTCCACATTTAGAGGCATTCTAATGCCACGGGAATGTAAAGCATGCTGATTACTTCATTAAAGCCCACAGTTATATTGATTTACTAATGTGGAGCTTCATTGAGATTTATGAGATAGATTTGAAATCCTGCTATTGTAAAGAAGGGATGATAATGATGTTTCTGTCATGCTCTTTGGCAAAAACAAGAGATATTGTATTTGGAGGGTATCTCATGTGTGAAAGAGATTAGTTACTTAAGTCCAGAAGAAATGGACTCTCTTTCTGGTATTCCATATACAGTCCTAATGTCCTCTTAAGTTGCATACAAAAGTAAATGTACACATAATGTACACTGTATGTATCAGAGCTGTATGTATTAGAGCGGACGATTGCTATAGCTGTCACCAGTCATTGACTTTTTCTCCAGTTCTTGTTGCTCTAACAAGGAGCATAGTAGGAGCTTATGAAAATAAACAGCTTTGAAGAATTTTCACTGGTAAAGCTGATTTACAATATGTTAGACAGAAGTTGTTTATTGTGGACCTTCTATAATTACAAACACAGTCTGGGGAGGGGGGTGGGGCACACAGAACTCCAGACTGTCTGGAAACATTTTTGTTCTGAAGATCAATTTTTCACAGTTAATTAAAATTTGAATGGTAGTTATAAAAGAAAAGAAAAATCGAATTTAAATACTTGTTTGTCCCTTATTTAAGCATATAATCATAAAAGTAAAGACTTCATAGTTTTATTAGCTATAAAGCATTTTGATGCCCCTTTCATTGGAGATTCGGGGACATATATAGTATTTGCATTGGTCTGTCTTTATTTGTCCACTAAAACTTTAACTTGGTCATAACTTTTGAACGAATGGTAATAGGGCTTTCATATTTCACATGTATATTCCTTGGGATAAGACCTTTCCTTTGCTTCCAAAATGTTTGACCTTGTGATCTTGACCTTGGAGTTAGACCTACTTTTGGAAGACTTTAACTTAAAATACAACTGCCGTAACTTTTGAACAGTTAGTGCTAGGGTTTTCATATTTACATGTGTATTCCTTGTTACAAGACCCTTTTTGGAGACCAAAGGTTTTGATCTCTTGACCTTAACGTTTGACATTCTTTTCAAATAAAAACCATAACCATGCATGGTTATGATCGACTTTGCTGCCACACGGAGGCATCTGAATGTTTCAAATACACCTTGTTTTAAAGAGTTCATTTATTGGAAAACAGCTATGGCATGTGGATTTGTGAAGTCAATTTTATTGGGGATTCTATGCTGTATTTTGATACACATGACAAAGAATTCGAATATGCATCAAGCACATGCATGCACTCTCAATCCAAAAATAGTTAGTATTAAATTTATGTAACAGCTCAACATGTATTAATGATCATATTAAAAATTTGAACACCATGCAGTTGTGCTCATCACAAAATACTGAAAATTGGATATTTTTGACAATGTAAATGTTGTTTATATATTCAGGAAAACAATCATGTTATATCTGATTACAACATGTGATTTAAATTACTAAATTGAAAAAAGTAGCAACAGTTGCAACGATAATGATCGCCTTATTTATATTTCCTCCTTTTGATTAGGCATATTAAAAGACAGAAAACCAGTTTGGGCAATTATAATTAACCATGATTTTTAATCAATTGTCATTAAAGATTATATTATTGCACAATATACTTTACATGTATATCATTTAATAACTTTTAAAGTGATGACTTATCAACGATGCTGATTGGTTGAAAAATTCGTTTGATTTCTCTGTCAAAATTTCGTTCGGAGTTCATCTGCACTAAGCACGCGGGACTACTTTTCTCTGGAATGCGTCTTCCCCGTTCTAATTTTAGTGCTATTTATATAACGGGATTTTCCACACAAGCATTATATATAACGACATGCATTTGTTTGATTTTAGTTTTTCATTGCTATCAAAAATTAGCACAACTAAAGATATGAATAAAATACAAATTAATTTAAAGAAACAACATACATAGGCGATGACGTGGCAGAGTCATAAGTCAACTTGATGACGTAGACCACTTACTGGTAGAAGTAGACAGATTACACGAGTTCCCGGTATGAATCGTCTGCTTTACGAGATCGATAACATGACAGAGCAAGTGGCGACTTCTGATCTGGTAAATATCAATGAAATTGAACTGCGTTATATGGGGCTCAGTCAACGAGTGCGTTTTGAACTTTTTCCTAGATATTGAAACGGAGCCGAATTGCATTCCACCGTTCCAACGACACAACCAGTGTTCAATGTCTCCTCCAACACGATGCAGCATAAATCCAGTCACCACTAATGTTATCTTCCTTTATATTTAATTCAGCTTTTAACCATTGCACCTGTAATTTGGCGTTTAATCCATTTAAATCTGCACAGTAACTGTTACTGACCTGAACGCTTAGCCATGCCGTTTTGTTGTTGTTTTCATTCTTGCCTATATATATTCCTACATGCCATTTCAGAAACGTTAATTCAAGCTTTTTGATGGGAGAACTTTACTATTTGTTTTTCTATCTTAAAAACATAATTAAATGATAAGAAATAGAACTTATAATTCTTTGTTTGATGCATGTATCAAACGAAACATTGGACGGAAAACTTTTTCATCAATGGGTGTAGTGCATTGATGAAGTTTTCCGTCCAATGTTTCGTTTGATACATGCATCAAACAAAGAATTATAAGTTTCATTTCTTAAGTACAAGCGAATAAGAAAATTATGCCATATGAATTGTACATCAAATGAGTGTGACTACAATGCGCTTTCAGGATATTTTATACGCTGACAATTGAAAATCGTCAACTTTAAAATTTTAAAGAATTTATTCTGAGCCAAATTATAAGACACTCAATCTATGTGAACCTAATTTACTTAAAAAGTTACATAAAAGTTAGGATGGTTACTTTTTCTTCCTTTATTAGAAATACATCAAATCATTGGAAGAGCATTTGCTTTGATACCAGAGTTTCAATGTTCATAGAAAGTATCTACTGAACCTTTGGATCAGCCTTACCAATTCTTTAATTGAGAAGCGGCATAGTCTGGCCCACCCCCACCCACCCCCAGGACACCCCCACTCCCACTGACCCAAAGAAAAACTATTGCCTTCATAAATTGCACATTTCCTTGCTATGTAAATCCTCAAAACACTTCGGAATCCATTTTTCATTGCATACATAAAGTAGTACTAACTGATATGTTATGATATATATATACAGTATAATCTGTCCAAACCGGCTATGTGTGGTGCCAAATAAATTGGCCGGTTTACACAGAGTCCGGAGTGCAGAATGTTGACAAGAGTGAGAGTTGCTTCCCTTGTATTCACTATCTATGCATACGTGTGTAATGATTGCTAACGTTTTATTATATCACAGAAGAATTCAAAATGTAAAAATATAAATGTCAGTGTTTTATTTTCGTGCTCATTTGCAAAAAAATCAATTTTTATTAAACAGTTTAAAATCTGGGAATTATTCGCGCACTTTTCTGTTGGTAAATTGTCGATTTCGTCTACATCATCACCGTCATCAAGTGCTACATTCTGTACGTTCGTCAAGTTTGTGTTGTGTTCGTCTAAAATTTGTCTTTCCCAGCTTTCGTTGTAAATGTATCGCTTTCAACTGTCTCAATTTGTGAAACGGAAACTGATGTAATGCCGAGTGATCGACCGGACATGGCGAGTTGTGCTAACTAAGTGCATATCATCACTGTCTGACTCGCCGGAGAGCTCCGAGAAGTTCACGAGGGGAACCCTGCTTTTGGAAAACATATAACAGGATTGTTGCCGATTTTGTTTCATTCAAAGAATGTATCAATTCATCGATTAATTGAACTTTGTCTTTTAATTTCAGTTCTTGTCTCTGTTGTTAAGGGGAGGGCGCCATTACCTCCTGCGTGGTACTGTCATAATTGAAAAGTACACCCCCCAAAAATCAGGTTTTATTTTAAACTGATCGCGACTCATCGCCAGTTGCACTCTTTTACTTACCTGTGGCTTCCCTTGAGATACCCTTTGTGTACGCCGCGTGTAATCAACCGAATACCGACAGGTTGGTCATCATGGGGTGGCTGGTTTAAATGCGATAATTAGAGCTAATTACGAGCAGTTGGGACCTCGTGTACACTGAATACAATTGACCGTAACAATTAGGCCGGTTTACACAGGATAATTAAAGTTAATTGATAGCAGTTGGGACTGTGTAAGCCGGCCGATATACAGAATACGCAGTATCCAGAGTACAGGGAATTATTAATAAAGGATTTGTTAAAGAAATGTTAGGGACTATATTTTGTGGCCGGAATTGACAGAGCGCCGGAGTACTCAGAGGCCGGTTTAAACAAATTATACTGTATAATAATAATAATAATGATACCATATTTATATAGCACCCTTTTCATACACTATGTACGCTCAAAGGTGCTTTGATACAGATAGATATATATATATATATATATATATATATATATATATATATATATATACACACACACACACAAACACACTCTATTGTGTACTGTTATCTGGGACGTCAATTTTTATAAGTTGCAAAATTTTGCAATAAAAATTGATTTTTTGATCTTGTTCAGTGGGGATGGACTGAGACTGGTATTGAAGATTTTTTTGGCAGTACAATATATGTATAGTCTTGAATACAGAGTGTATAGAATTGAGGAGTTTTATTTTCAAATCAAGGCTGCATTGGGTATAATTGATGACTGCATCTGAACAGTACACAGCAGCATATTAACAATTATTAATTTTATGAAGAAGACTTTCATCCAATTAGAAACATGGGTATTGATGTTTGAATTATGTTATAATTAGATTGTGTAATGCATTAATTGTTTTGATCAGTCTGGGTGTCTACATTGTTGCCAATTTGAAAGTTGAGGGCTTGTGACAGGTATAATCTATTGGGCACAAAAATCGTGATATGACATGGGATTGATTTTGTGTTGCTAAGTCATATTCACCAGGAAACATTAATTAGAAAAAACAAGAGTTTACTATCTCCTGGTATGAAGTGAATATTTTGAATGAAATTGTTCCTGTTATAATCCAGAAACATTCAGAGGTCAATGTTTACACTGAACGTAAGGACTTCCTGATTTGTGTGACGATACAAATATTGAGCAGTTCTCTGCCCCTTCACATCCCAGTACCTAGTCTCACCTCGACAGGACAGGGGGCGAAATTTATTCATGGAGAATTTGGGTGGTGATTCTGAGTAAGTCACCATTTATTTTTTATCAAAACTATGAATTGTTTTATCTATGGAAATTTGAAGGGCTTCTTTTGTTTATATTTTGACTGCATCACTTAGCTGTCAAAATCTCTTATATGAATCTTAAAATTACAACAAAAAAACATCCAAAAACTGTATATCAATATATTGTGAATTTAAGAATATTCCCTGTTGGAGGTACACAGTGTGTCGTATACAGATATATACAAGTGAAGATAGGGCTGTAGAAGATTCAGAAAAATGATGAAAATCTCAGAATATTGTCTCATATAAGATTTAGTCATTTGTAATCATACCGTGTCGTACTATAACATAACCTGTGCCCAGATACTTGTATGTGTTCATTTGTCATACTAACACAATTATTATGTCCAATTGCATATTTCCTGCACTGCATGGTTTACATACATTTACATATATCTATGTTATTAAGAGTCATTCAGTGGTGTTGCCATCTGCTAAGCTCCATGGACGGAGGAATAGAGTATTTGTAGTGTTCCATAGAGGTTTGTGATCAATCACCTCTTACGTCCATCAAAATATTCTTATACATGAAATATGTACAGATTCATACACCAGACAGTTTTTGTCGGACTCACCATTGGAGGGAAATTTTTAAAGCCTAGCTTGCTGAGATTTTCTGCAGAGTTAACTCTCATGACTGTGATCATCAATACATATTTTCTTCGGTCTGGATTCTATTTTACACCAGGATTAGAAAAATAATCTATTGACAGGATCAAGCCCTCTGTACATTTGAAGGTTCAGAATTCGGTGCCAGTAATGTCAGTACTTTAGTAGCCCAAGATTTATGTTCTGGAGCACAATTTATCTCCCTCTATCATCTGCCCACTAAATGTTCAAAATAAAAAAAGAAATTTATCTTTTGTTTAAAGCAGTTGGGATAATAAATTGCTTCAGATCCAAGCAGGGTGCCTTTAAAGAGACTTTGAGCTTCACACAAATGATGGTGAATTTAAAATGTTCCAAAGACATCATAAAAGGATGAATCAACACACATTTTATAACAGGGTGGCTTAAGTTTTGAAAAAATGAAACACTCAGGGTTTGATCTAAGGTGACAGAAAAAGATATTTTTCCAGGTAGGGTGAGGCGTTTTCCTTCCTTTTTGACCAGTTTTCCTCTGATTTCCAAGGAATTCAGGCACAGCAATTAATTAAGATTGAAACAGCATCTTATTATATTCTCCCCTCTTCCAGGGGAAAACATGTTTTTGTATTGTCTCTGTGTCCATCTGTGTCACAAAATTTTGTGAATGCATCTCATCCTACATCGCCTATCTGATACATTTGAAAATTTGTACAATGCGTCATTGCCATATGTAGATGTGCATATTATCGAGACAGAAGGATCTAATTATTTTCCTAAAAGTTATAATGGATCTAAGAGGGGTGGATGATGTTAAAATCTTGTGATCGTTTCTCCTCCTGTATGGTTTATCTGATAGACTGGAGACTTTGTACAATATACTTTAATGCCATTTGCAGATGTGCATATTTAGGGAAAGAAGGATCTAATTGTTATCCTAAAAGTTAGAGTGGATCTGATGGGTGAAGGGTGTGAAATAGTTTATGAACACTTCTCTTCCTATATGGCTTATCGGAGTTCATAATGTCTATGTTCCTGCCCATGCTTTCTCCCCCATACCATGCAGTACATTAAGGGGAAGAGGTTTCATTTGGTGCACTTCCAATTTGGGGAGCTGGGGAGACATTTGTTTTTCATAAAAACAATCTCTAGTAATGACCAGGGCTGTGTCAGTATGAGGAATTTTGAGAAATACTGTGGTCCATTTAAGCGATCTCATTGAATACCAATACAACTGGGTCCAGATATTCGGAGGCAATGTCTAGTGTTACATAATGTTGTATATTAGCAAGATTCAAATAACTGGAGAGGTCAGCATTCTTTTTACAGAAGTGGACAAGTATAGCCCACATTCAATGGATGTTACAGTAGGCAACAATGCCCGTCCAATTCTCTACAGAAAATAGCCAGCATTTAGTTCAAAGATATAAAATTACCAAATTGTGGGGGACCTGTTGCTATAAATGTGCTCATTGTTGGTTGCTGTGGTTGCTTCTATCTGGATCTTCATATTGGACAGATAATGCAACCTTTATACAACTTGTATGTGACTGATGGGACAGCCTGTCACATTGACTAGTAATTCTTGAAAACGTATGATTGCTAGCTATTTTGCGGATTTGTTGCATATGACTGTTGTTGATGATTTAAGCGACAGGTGGTGATTGGCCATAACATACAACAAGTCTGGACAGGTTGAGTGACAAGACACAAAATGTCATGTGACTAGTATACATGTAGTGAAGATTCCAATACATGAAAACCTGCAGTATTTAACACAGGCATCTGCTGCTTAGACCCACATATTCCCAATGATCCACTCAATCTTAATGATATTTTCTACTGGAGACTTGTTGCACAACCTTTAATATAGTGTGCCAGTCATAATGATATCAGCAGTATAGATAAATATGAAGTAGAATAAGTAGATCTAATATGAAAGTGATGTCTGAGTCTTACTAATGAAGCCATTTACCATTTCTGCATACTACACGGTCTGACCCTTTGATAGGTAATTGATTTGGCCTGACCCTTTGATATTTAATTGATTTAGCCTGACCCTATGATAGGTAATTGATTTGTCCTGACCCTATGATAGGTATATTGATTTGGCCTGACCGTCTGATGGGTAATTGATTTGGCCTGACCCTCTGATGGGTAATTGATTTGGCCTGACCCTATGATAGGTAATTGATTTGGCCTGACCGTCTGATAGGTAATTGATTTGGCCTGACCGTCTGATGGGTAATTGATTTGGCCTGCCCTCTGATGGGTAATTGATTTGGCCTGACCCTCTGATGGGTAATTGATTTGGCCTGACCCTCTGATGGGTAATTGATTTGGCCTGACCCTCTGATGGGTAATTGATTTGGCCTGACCCTCTGATAGGTAATTGATTTGGCCTGACCCTTTGATGGGTAATTGATTTGGCCTGACCCTTTGATATTTAATTGATTTGGCTGAACTGTCTAATGGCTGGGTAATTGATTTGGCCTGCCCTCTGATAGGTAATTGATTTGGCCTGCCCTTTGATAGGTAATTGATTTGGCCTGACCCTCTGATGGGTAATTGATTTGGCCTGACCCTATGATAGGTAATTGATTTGTCCTGACCCTATGATAGGTAATTGATTTGGCCTGACCCTCTGATGGGTAATTGATTTGTCCTGACCCTTTGATGGGTATTTGATTTGGCCTGACCGTCTGATGGATAACTGATTTGGCCTGACCCTCAGATGGGTAATTAATTTGGCCAGACCTTCAGCAGACCTTCAGATTAATGTCATTTACCAGTCAATGTCCTAAAGGATGAAATTGTCCTTTGGTCAATCGTGTGATATTTTAATGATAAGCTCTTTATGTTGATCGCAAACAGTATATTGAGTTTTGTGAATCAATTACTTATAAAATGCTTTTATCACAATTCACCTTTGAATTAGAACACTTTGGCCGATATAGTATTGCGTTGTGTGACAACACAATTGAATCTGTTTGTAAAACAATTGCGAAATGCAACAAAAACTCTCCTTGGTCCATATGTATAAGTCCGCCCAAATTCCCCTTATACGGGTCTGGAGTGGTCAGCATTAGAAAACATGACGGCTAGATGGAAACAAACTTCAAAGGAAGAAAGAGAAAAAGTTGTATTCTTGTGTAGTTGTCTCATAAATTTAAAATAAAAAAATTCCTAACATATTTTCCTACTATACTTGTGTCCAAACATGCCTTCAAATATTTATTAAAGCCCCATACGACCCAAAAACTCACAGCTTTTGATGATTTCGTTCGTTGACGTAGCCATGTTAGGTAGCCAGTCAATTCGAATCCTGGTTCATTTCCATATTGGCACAATAGCGTCTAGATATGAACTAATACCCCCACAAATATTTTAGCTAAATATTTTAAATAATATATCATCCCAGTTCCATTAAATTATAATTATTCAAATAGCTAAACTCACGACAGAGCGGCTTTCAATAGTCTGGGCCGGTCTCCATCTCTGCCACACGAGTGTTACATGTAAGGACCGATATAATGGGCTTATGTAGCATTTTCGTTAATCAAGAGCTTATTTTACCTTTACAAAAACTATATCTTTTAATTTCTATTAATTATTCGTGTTGATAATTAATGAAGAGCAAATACATAACTTACAACCAATTTTATGAATAGATACATGTACCAATAGCAACAGAGTTCGAATTGATCGGCTACCTAACATGGCTACGTCAACAAACGAAATCATTTAAAGCTGCGAGTTTTCAGGTCGTGTGTAGCTTTAATGAATATTTGAAGGTATGTTTGGACACAAGTATAGTAGGAAAATATGTTTTTTTTAATATTGAATTTATGAGAATACACCGATAACGCGATATCAGGCCTCAACCGTGCGCAGCTTTTGGTGTCCCGTAAATTGAAGGTTTTTATAAGAGCTGGATCTGTAGCTCAGTGTTCCGTCACAATGTTTTCTTCAGAGAGCTACAGTTCTCCAGGTAGTAATTTCTAGTCCGTCCATCTTATCTAATCACCGGTCACCTGAATCAGCTCGAGAAAGTGGGCGAGCTGTAATCGGCCAATGAAAACTCTTGTTGCATTACATCAAACATGTCATTCAAACTACTCAATCGTCTCATTCAATTGTCGTCACACAACGCAATACTATATCGGATAAAACGTTCTAATTCAAAGGTGAATTGCGATAAAAGTAATGTGTAACTGACTGTTTTGAGCAAATCAATCTTTAATCATTTGTTTTATTTATAATATGGTGACTAAACTATGGTACTAATAAGTCAATCTTCAAACATAGTGGTCATCCAATATGGCTGCCATGATGTTTGATTGGCTGACAATTGATTTCTTCTTCAAAACAGCTGTATCATACCATACTTGTTCATCTCTAGTCAGAGGTGTGGATTAAACCAATTCTTATTCCGGTATGCTCACTACAGCATTTTATTGACTGACATAAACCCTCTTCTCTAAAACAGCTGTCCCTCTCGAACACCATTCTTGGTGCAGATGCTGGGCTATAGTAGTCTTGTGTAGATGTAACAGTTGTTAGTATGGAGCGATCCAAATTCAAGAATTGCCACCATGGTTTTTTTTTAAAATTGGCTATAACAAAATAGACATCATTCGCAGAACAGCTGCCAGTGCCTTGTGGCTAAATGTTGGTCTAATTATGGCAGATTTGTTACTTTTTGAAGTGATTAAAATTTTCGGCCTGTTGTAAAATTGTGCTCCAGGGCTATTGCAGACTGCAGTCTCCTTTGCAATTTAGTTGCTATGAAGTTGATGAGCGATTCGGGCATCCGAGAGCTCTAGTTAAGGAGTGTGTAAACAGATGTTACCACACAGCATAGGTTCAGTTCTACCTTGATAATTCAACCACATGGCTTCTCTTCACTGCCAGAAAAAGGAAATTTTTCCCGTCTATTTTGCTGTTTTCGCCTCTGCATCAGGGCTGCCTCTTTATTTGCATAACATTAAGCACTACCAATACGGAAATGATAATGGAAGGAAAAAACTATATCAAACAAGGAGAGAATTAATTGAATACGATCACAATCGAAGGTGAAGAGTTGTTTTATTGTGTTGACTGTGAGTCCCAACGATTCCTCAGGTTGGAAGTTAATTAATTAAGCTCAGGCTTTATAACAATTTTAAAAGCAGCAAGCCATTAGTAATAAAAATACCTAGCTTGCATTTTCAATGACTTCAGCCTGAAATCTCCTCAGATTTGTTGGATGTAGTTAGAATTTGATATTTTGTATGCAACATAGTTATACAATTTTCCTCTCTTTTATTTGTTTTACAATATTTAAATTATTATAAAGTGAAAATTTAATGTAGATTTCAAAAAGAGAACATGTCTATAATGGATAATTTTCGAAATAAGATGAAAGAACTGTCTTTGTTTACAAAATGTAATTCTAAAGAAAGCATGTATGATTATTGATAATTGTATATACTCAGAAGCAGTTAATTATATTTGTGATTTTAATATATGTATGTGTGTGTTTCTTTATATATATGATTATTTGTATACTTGACACCTCTATGTAACATGTTTAATAAAAGAGAAAAAAAAACAACAACTATAGAATGTATTCAATTTTTTAACTCACAGAAAAGTATGTGTCATGGCCCGGGTCTTGTTTTTGGGTCAAGGTTAATTCAACGTCCTTCAAAAATCGAATAACATTGAGAATTGTGTATAAAAGTGATTTATCACAAATCATCTAAGGTTTCAACATATTTAACACTAAGTATGAACATATTTCTGTCTTTTTACAAAGCAAAACTAATTAAACGTTGGCAAATTCAATTAAGTGCAACAAGATAGTATGGTAGACAGAATTTTCTCTGATATAATTTCAGAATTTTGCATTTTTATTGATATCTCCATCATACTTTTATTACTTAGATTTTCTGGACTTTGTCATGTAATAAGGTACCTAATGGCATGAAATAAAGTAGGATTATATAGGAAAGAGAAAATAATGTTCTTGATTTTTCTATAAGAGAAGATTAGTAGCAGGACATCTGAAATAGCCTCAAGAGGGGACGCACTAAGTTCTAACTATAATCCTGGGAATTTACGTTACTGTGGGTGTTTTTTTTGTCAATTACAACTATGATTCCCATGAAAATCTTTTTTTGCTTTGATTTTGTTCTACTGCATGGAGACAAAAGTCGGTACACAAGGACTTTACATTTTTTTTACATGAGGGAATAAAATGATATTTTACTATATGCAACTGATTCATTAAAATCTGGTCCCCTATAAATCAAGGTCCCCATGCAGACCTCATTTCAGTGCTAAATGTTACAACTGTAAGCGAGAAAGGGCAATGTGGCTCCATATGACCCACTTTTTCATGACTATAATTAAAAGAAGATTCATGCACAAACGGCAGTCGGTAAGATGTGGGAGGAATCCATTCTTAAAGAAGATGGGTTTTTGATAATGTAGCTTAAATGTTTGCAGTCAAATACTCTAATCTCCATCATAATTCTAATGATAAATTCTTTATTTTTGAGACTAATTTCATTTTACAGTAGAATGCATTGCATCATTAAATTAAATACAGATTATTGTATCCAATTTTTGGTTCCTTCAATATAATCAATCAGAAATGGTGGATATGGAGATTATAGGAACTTCCTTTGATATTTTTGGAATTAATGGTACTAGCTGGCCTATCCTGTTGTAGATCGAGGTGCAACTGGTTATATCTGCACACACAAAATATAATCATTTCTTACTCTGAGAATATGATATATACAATTGTATTGTCCACAGGGTTCCAAGATATTGGAAGCTGAAGACCAGCTGTAAAACGTTTTGCCATTTCTGCGGAAACCATACTTATTTAACTGTTAACGTGACCTATTTATGAATTTTCATCTTCTGTTGTAGGAAGCACAGCAGTGGAGACTTGCACAGTCGACTGAAGACCCGAAAACTCCTGGGAGTGGGCGAGACTGACGATGGGGATGTCCATAGGTCAAAGGTTAAAGGCTTTTGCTTCTTGTATCATAATTTTATATCAAGTGGCCCTTTAGCAAAAACAGCAAAATGTCAATTTCTAAGATTATATCAGCTTTTATCCTTGCTGACACTAAGATGTAGAAATTTGGTGTTGATCGACCTCTGTCTTTGATCCATGGGTTGGTATGATCTCGTCTGGGACTAAAGGCATGGCAGCTGCTTCTGAAAATAAAACTTTTTTCCTATTAAGAATGTTGTACAGTTGGTATTAGAAAGTAAGGGTTGTATTTTTAAAAGTTCTGACGTTTCATTCTGGTGTCATATTGGTAATTGTCCAATCAAAATGAACGTACTGAATTGTAATTCCATATATTTAAAAGAATAATTTTTTAATTGTCCAATCAAAATGAACGTACTGAATTGTAATTCCATATATTTAAAAGAATAATTTTTTTCCATGCGTGATTTTTTCATTTCCCCTTATTCTTTTTTCTTAAATTTGTACCCCTGATTTAGTAGGAAATTTTGTGTACTGGTAATTTGTAGAAATAAACAATTGTTTACAACGAAAATATTTGATGTTGGCAACTATGGCAATTAACTTCCTGATATGCACCCAGACACATACATGTGAAAAATTAAACACATGGATTTGAGGGTAGTCTTGTTCTGATTTTTAATTATTTTTTTTCTTATATAGTAAAAACAATTACCAGTGTGATGCCTTAATATTCAGCTTTAAATTTTTGTGAAAGTGGTAACTAATGATATTCTTAAGAATCGAATATAATGGATAATTACTCTGTAGTAATAAAACTTTCAAGAGCAGTTATCCACTGAATTAAAGGGGGGGGGGGGGGGGGCATTCCTGTACATTACTGTGACCCGCTATATGACCTTGATCTCACTTTTCTGACCTATTTAATGAAGACGCCCTCAGCTACCGTGCATCACAGCTGTATAGATAATGTTACTGGATATCACAACTGTGTCCATTATTTCTACTTTCACCTTTTAGATGACCTTTGACCTTGCATATCTAGACTGCATTTATCTCATTTCTGAATAAGCTATTGTCAAGAGTGCCTTCATTAAACTTCATACTTAAATCTATGTCCAAATGTTTTGTTTTACCTTGATCTTCAGTATGACCTTTGCAACACATTTCTGAATTCAGCATTTACGTGTGGGTAACTTCTGATTAACCTGTGGTGGATTTCTTCATAAAACTTCACACACGCACGTACACACACACACAGAGGCATGTACACACAGAGGCATGCACACACACACACACATGCACACACAGAGGCATGTACACACACACACACATGGCTTGTAAAAAAGCATAACAAATATGCCCAAAGTTTTTTAAAATGCTCTCGAGATGCAGATGGGGGAATAGTGTTAGAAATATTACGGCTTTCCCCAAGTGCAAAATTTGAAAGAATTATGAGTGTTAGCAATATAGAGAAATCTATAGATATAAGTGGGAGGTTGGATTATAAATCAGTGGACTTCCACCGAAATGATCAGTAAAGTTGTGAAGCTTGCATTGATTGAGTGACATAAATCAACTTTGTTATAAACAAAGAAAATAGGAAATAAATATTGCTACTTGATCTATATCCCAAGAATGTCTCATATTTGAACCATGATGTACATATAACCTAAAATTCCTTATAACCAAGAATTTCTTATACAGTCTACTCCACTTATATTTTGCAAATTCTATGGTTGTTATAACAATCAAGTTTGCCAATATGTGTCATTGGGTCAAGTGCTACCAGTCGTCTTTCATACCGATTGTTAGGCCAATCTTTACACATTTAAATTATGACTACGGATTACTTACCATTTACCTGATCAAGATATAGGGCTCATGATGGGTGTGACTGGTCAACAGGGAATGCTTATTCCTCCTAGGCACCTGATCCCACCTCTGGTATATCCAGGGGTCCATGTTTGCCCAACTCTATATTTTGTATTCTTTATAGGAGTTATGAGATTGATCACTGATTGTTATCTTCATCTTTTCATATTGAAGTCACTTATATTGAACTATCTTTTATATGGAAGTGAAAATAAATCTTCACTAACATTATTTATATAGTTTATTATCGGTTCCATTGAACTTCGGATATAATGAATAATTCACGTCAGTCCTGAGTTTCAAATATATCTGGAGTAGATTAACTATACATGTAAATATTCCTTAAAAACGAGAATTGATTAAAGCAGAGAATTCCTTATAATTGAGAATTTCTTATGTTTCAGTTGCCTTTAACCCTTTTTTCTTTCACAAATCTCAAACTATTCCTGAAAAGTTGTACTTGATGATGACCAAATTCCCCTTATGCTTTGTGTCTTAATAATTTCATGTGTAAAATATATGAAATGAAAAGTGTATAGAGTAATTCCTCCGACATTTCCTGTACGCAGACAACATTGAGTTGTTTTGTACAATAAGACACCGAAGTAATAGGCTACACTCGAACTGGTTTTTAGCTGTACTTTAATATGAAACACTTGTATCAGGTATATTTTTGAGAGCTTTAATATTTCATCTTAAGAACAAAACAGTGTTCACTTGATGAAGTTTGGCAGTACATTTTATCTTATGAGAAAATTGCTGCTTTACATTACAAAGATTATGTATATCTGTTCAAACTATAATACCCATATGTTCTTTTACTTTAGTTTTGGCAGTAAGGTACACCGTTAAGTAATTGTGAGAATTGTTTATTTAAAGCTTAGCTAAGCTTTAAGATGTTGATTATGTAATATTTGTCAGAATCTGAAGGTTTGAAGAAATATGACTCTTTAGAGTTGCCAATCAAGCATCTGACGATGAGCAGGATTTGTAAAGTGTGCCATCTTTGTAAGCCATTTGAAGCAGAATGACATTGCTAAAGCGGTAGTGAATTCTTTAAAGGCTTGCTGCATATATATACTTATTAATCCCCCACGCACCTCCAAGCCGTTTGAAGAGGATTTAAGAGTCATTAGAAATGTCTGTACAAGTCAAGACCTTGCACCAGGTTGTGACTTTCTAACAGAGAAGTGTTGAGTCTTCATACTTGACATAAAAGTTAAGTGTGTTGTGATTTTAGTCCGAAGTCTTTCCATTATCATGTAAGTCACTGTGAGAAAAAAGCAGGTATTCTTGTGTATGTCACATGTACATACTATGTATAACAGTTGCTATTAGCTCACAATCTTTGTCAAAGGTCAAGGTCACATGAATTTGTGAGTGTCACTTTCAAAGAAAACTATTACATTTGGTACTTTTGACTGGGCCAAAAATAAAAATTGATTTGTTTGATGTACTCCGACCAACCCGTGAAAATCGCCCCTACCCAATCATTTTTTTCAGCACTTTTAATTTTTTTTTTAATTTGGTTTCCAGGGAAATAGACTGTTTCATTTTAAAGCTTTATATTCTCTAAGAAACTTTTTTGATGAATGTTTTATAGCAATAATTATTAAATCTGTCTTGTCCAATGTTTAATGAAAACATCAATAAATTTCTAAGTCTGCGTTTTTATGACAATTATCAATTTTTTCGATACTGCAAACAAAAAAAACAAAAAAAAAGTTCCTACCTACCTACTCACCTTGAAAAATGTGGGTCGGAGTACATCAAACAAAAATATTTTTAATGATGGCCCTAGATGTCTCAGGATTCGGAGTAGTCATAGAGAGTGGGAAAATAAATATTTTGTATGAGGGATTGTTAGATTAAATAGAAAGTGTTGTTTAATGAAACTTGATGATGGAAGCCTTTCTAAATTTTGTAGTTGAGTCAGATTTTGGGACACAGTGACCAGCTGTACATCCGGCTTCCTCCTGGTCTACGAATATGGCAGATCGCCATGGCGATCATCATGTCTGTTATGGCGATATGGGTAATTGTCACATTTACCACTAAATATTTGAATTATTTATCTGATTATACACAATGAAAGTAAACTATTACATCAATATGAATTAGCAAAAACTATGGTGTAAATACTGCCAAATAGGGTCATCATAATAGGTGTTGTTCTGTATGTCACTAGGGACGTTTCACATAATGACTGTCAATAATTTTTGTCTCCATGGATTTTACTGTAGGCATTCACATTTCCCAGACACTTGTTCACGACAATGTATGCTGGAGAGTATGAGAATACGCTACCAATCAGGCTGTATGGAGTGTCCCTAGTATGTAAGTGTCAAACCTCCCGAAAACTAATAAATGCTGCGGAGAAATTATCAACAGCTGTGACGTCAATATATTGAAGTGTCAGTTCTGGAGTAGTGGTAATGATGACAAATCTGCCATACCCCTTAATAAACCATTGTTTCGAAGTTTGTATTTGATCACGTGACTGAATTTGATGTATATATCATCTATAAACTTCATATCTAAAATAGAAGATTTAGATGCAGTAATTTTGTTGTCGTTTATCTTAAACATCAATCATTCAATTCTTTGACATAATTCGGACACAGAAACACTTTGAATGAAACATAATTGTCATTGTGTTGGATGGTATAAAGTAGTATTATTAGTTTGTGTGGATTATGTTTATAAAGCTTGTCCATTATGAAGAGGTATACAATGACACACTGTAAAGGCAGACATTTTTAATTCTGTATTTAAAAAAAATCCATGGAATTTGATGACAGGTAAAGTTAAATTGAAATTTAGCTTTTCCTTATAAGCTGACCAGTGCATCTCATAATCCAACATCACTTTGATAAAAATCTGACTTCTTAATCCAACATCTCTTGGTTTCATTTGGTTTAACATTGTTTAAAGTCCCTCTTGAGAATTTTCCACTCATTTGGAGAAGTCACCATTGCCGGTGAAGGGCTGCAAAATTTAGGCCTATGCTCGGCGCTTTCGGCCTTGGAGCAGGGAGGGATTTTTATCGTGCCACACCTGCTGTGACACGGGCCTTGGTTTTTGCAGTCTCATCCGAAGGATCGCCCATTTAGTTGCCTCTTACGACAAGAAAGGGGTACTGACGACCTATTCTAACCCATATCCCCATGGGAAAATATCACTTGCTAAACCCTGTGTTTATTTTTTTTGTGCAGGTATATCATTAATGTACTGGTACACAGTGAATGGATAAGGATATGATTCGACCCTGTGTTTATTTTTTGTACAGGTATATCATTAATGTACTGGTACACAGTGAATACAGTGGATAAGGATATGATTCGACTCCTACTACTCAGCAGCATTCTCTTCTTCACACTTCATACAATAGGTAAGGAACTCATAAACAGGCGACTTATGTTACATGGCATGTGACAAGTGTTTCAGGCCCCCAGTAGTGGACTATGTTTTATAAAGTAAAATGAATAGATGAAGTATCCTGTATACAAATATTATTTTATTGATGAGTGATGTATTTGATACAGAATACAGGTTAGTGTTTTAGGCCTACAGACATTGCCTGCCATATTTTATATGTAGTATCAATGTTTGCTTGGCTGTATGTATTGGGTAATGTTGGTGCTTGTGGCTTTGATCCCATTTCATTTACAAGTATCCTTACTGACCAGGTCAAGGGCAGTTTTTATTTCTGCCAACATGTTTGACCATTCATCCGTTTGTCTGTCTGTGTGCCTCTCACACTTTTGAAAATAATTTGTCAATACAACTTATCCAACGTTATGAAATAAAAACTTCATTTTAAGCATGTGTGATCCAGAATTCTTTTTGCAAACATCAAAGGAAGCCATTGGTTAGAATTTCCAATAAAACCCGTGACATAATGATTGCCACTCTTTTATGAAAAAGCAAGTTTTGAATATTGAAATCATTGTAATAGAGAGTAGAAGTAATTACTGTGTTAGAGATGAAGAATGATGCTCTAGTCTTGAGATTTCGTTTGAAATTAAAAACTTTGCCCTTTTGGGCTCTGTTTTGATTTTCTGACAGCAATATATTTTTCCTTCTGAATTTCAATGCTCTTCCAGTGAAACTTAGAGACTTAGCTGTGGTAGGGGCAGTCTTGTTTCACAAATGTCTTGATGATCTAAAATTGTAGGGAGTTTGTTTTACCTACCTTTGAAAAAGTCACAGCGATAATTCTTCAGAATGTTATCATTCAGAAGTTAATTAGAGGTATGCAGGAGTTATACATTACTATAGCAACACAGTGTCTCTATTTTTGATAATTAACATGAAATTTGAATGTCTTGCCAAAATTACAGCTAATTTAATGCAAAAGCCATGATCAGGGTAGGGGCCACAGGATTTCGTGTGGCACTGTTTGTAAAGAGCTTTCAACTGGAAGTAATTTAATCAATTTCCTTGTGGTTTTAACAAGAGATAGCATGTTTTAGATAAAATAGCTTCTCAAACCAAAACATTCAATTTCATCAAACAACCAAGTTATGCAATTGTTTGCTTTTTCATGTTTATTTCATTGTGGACAGATCAAATAGAAGGTTAGCTTTCTTGCATATCATTACAGTCTGAAATTGATAATCAATTACTAATCATTGCTATAGACGTGATGGGATTTTTGTAAAAGAAAATTATGTAATAAGGAGTCAATAACATGCACTAATAGAAGCATAATGTATTCAGTGAAGTAGGAGTGAAAAACTGCATTCTGTTTTATAGGAATAAAAACAATCCTGATTTATTACCAGTGCCTGATTTAATGAATAAATTTATTGGCACAGACAGAAGTTTAAATGAAAAAAGGATTTGATTAATGCTTGCATGTATTAACAGTGTTTTAACCAGTATAGGTAACTATCACATGCTTAGGTTTTTGTAAACTTTAAATCCAAAGTGCTTGATAATGGTTCAAAGTTGCTCAATTAGAATTTAAGTGGGGAAATGGTCAGATCCTGTGTTTAATATAGGCTTCAAACTTCTCACCCATTTTCAAGAATTTGGAAATGAAAGAAGACCAGAATGTTTCCATTCACAGAATAAATTCATGTACAGTCAAACCTCATTATCTCAAACTCAATGAGACAGAGAAAAAAACTTTGATATTTGAGATATCGAGGATAAAATACTTGAAGAATAAGTGGTTGGGACTTCTGAATTGCTTTGACATATTCATGGTATTCGAGATATCAGTGTTCCAGATACCGAAGTTGAACTGTATTTGTACCCTGCTTTTATTGAAAGCTCAAGAACAATATTTATTTTTAAAAAATCCCGTTAGCTGGGTCTGTCAGGTAAAAAAATAAGATTAACCCACAGATGTGCAAAAATAGGCTTAAAAAATTAGAGTTCAAAATGCCCCAATTCCTCTGCATATCAAAGAAATACATCAATATGACACTGTCCTGATTCCCAAGGACACCAGCTCTTCTGTTAACCAGAATTTTATCGTACATATATGAATGAAGTGTCTCGAAGATAAAGACTATAATGGAACCAAGATTGTAAGAGCATCGGGTTTAAACCACTTTACTCTGAAAAAAGATTCAGCCCATTGATGGTGTTTAAAGCGTGTGTTGATGAAGGACTTAATTTTGAAGCACTATTGATTTTGGTTGAGATCTACCCCATCAGAATTATTTCTTCCTGAAATCAGAGCTTAGGACAAACTCCATGACTTCAGTGCTAATTAAGCATTCAGAGGAAACAAGGAAATTTCAGTCATAGATTTTTTTCGCTCCATCCTCCCATTTCTGTCTGTTCTGGCTAGCAGAGATCTTTGATGTAGATCGATACTAAAGCATATTTTATATATGTGTGATAGAAAATTTTGCATAAGAATATCTCATACCAAATAAATGTAAAACATAATCAAGAAACCTCTAATGTCATAATGTAGAAAACTGAGAATAGTGTAATCATGATATGGCTTAAATGCATGTGATGGAATTTAAATATATGCTCCTGGCTGCTGTTGTATTCTGTATATCATCTTAGTCATGTGACCACGTACTACTGTATCTCGCGTCCCGCTTCTCGGAGTACTTTGGATGTTTTATACAGGTATAATCAGCCTTTTGTTTTTCAGAGGAGGGGTAAGCAGTGAATGTTGTATTGATGCGGGCCTTTGATTTAGTTTCAGCCCTCTGCCTTCCATTTGTGACTACACTGTGTGCTTTTCCTCTACTTTTCCTGTGTGTTAGACTCGTCTGTATATGTGTTAGTGTCTACTTCTACTGGGTGTTCACCAAGGATTGGAAACTCTCAAACAGAGAACAGTGGCGACTGTACAAGCAAAAGGTATTCAACACACTTTATGATGTAGGGATATAGGGGTGGAGGGGTTCAGCACACTTTATGATGTAGGGATATAGGGGTGGAGGGGTTCAGCACACTTTATGATTTAGGGATTTAGGGTGGAGAGGTTCAGCACACTTTATGATGTAGGGATATAGGGGTGGAGGGGTTCAGCACACTTTATGATGTAGGGATTTAGGGTGGAGAGGTTCAGCACACTTTATGATGTAGGGATATAGGGGTGGAGAGGTTCAGCACACTTTGTGATGTAGGGATTTAGGGTGGAGAGGTTCAGCACACTTTATGATGTAGGGATATAGGGGTGGAGAGGTTCAGCACACTTTATGATGTAGGGATATAGGAGTGGAGAGGTTCAGCACACTTTATGATGTAGGGATATAGGGGTGGAGGGGTTCAGCCCACTGTATGATGCAGGGAGAGGGGTTCAACACAATGTATGCTGGAGGGGTTCAACTCACTGTATTCTGTAAGGTTAGGGGTGGAGGGGTTCAACACATTGTATGGTTTAGGGTTAGGGGTGAAGGGGTTCAGCCCACTTTATGCTGTATAATTAGGGGTGGAGGGGTTCAACACACTGTATGATGTAGAGATAGGAGTGGAGTGGTTCAGCACACTATACCATAGAATTAAGGGGGGGGGGGGGGTCAACACAATGTATGCTGTAGGGATAGGGGTGGAGGGGTTCAGCACACTGTATGCTGTAAGGTTAGGGGTGGAGGGGTTCAACACAATGTATGGTTTAGGGTTAGGGGTGGAGGGGTTCAACACACTGTATGATGTAGGGAGAGGGGTTCAATACACTGTATGATATAGGGGTGGAGGGGGTTTAGGTCTAGCTTTGGTGTTGTAGCTTAACTTCTCAGTCTGAAATGGTTCCAAGGTTTCGGGATAACATAACACATTACAAATTGCTATGAATATTTGAAATTTAGTGTGTAAAACATTTTGTTAACGTCATTGGAAACACACAGCAATTGACGCCTTATTCTTTGCTGATTAACGAGTACTGTGTTTTGTATTTATTTGTTTCACTGTAAGGAAGGAGTTATCATGATACTGGTAAATTATATCAGACAGATTTTTATACTGACGATTATTTATTAGCCTGTGCCAATACCAAAGATATTCTGTGTTGTGATGACTGCGGTACCATAAGGCCCCTGTTTACTTCACCTTCATGTTTTAGGTTTCGTGTGGCTGCTTCCTTTTGATGTTGTCAAAAGCATCTGTTGTAAGGTGGATCACTACACCAAACTTTTATTTAATGGCTCGTTAAAGCATCTCATATGAAGTATGATTTCAACATCAAAAGAGTGATACAAGCTCTCAATTATTTTATGTGAATTTTTTGTGGGGGTTTTGTGAAATAATAATGAAAGGTGTTTTGTTTGCAAAATAAGAGATTTTTTACTCCAAACACTGATTTGATGCATGATTGAATATCTAGTAAAACTTGACTAGAAGACTCGGACAGAAAAACATGTCAATTAGAAAAAGATATTAGATCATATTAGACATATTTAAAAAGATATTGAAATGAAATGACCAAATTTCAGAAATGTTGCAATATTTTAAAAATTGAACCAAACCTGAAGAAAAACTAATAATCAAATGGCTGCTTAATTGTAGCACTTGTCATCAAGAAATTATTTTGCTTTATAAATTCATTTATTTATAAACCATTTTACAAGGAAATGCAGTTTTCTTTTTCACTTTTTATATAATCTTTGAAGACTTGCATTATTTCTGAATTTTGGTCATGTCATTTCAATTTCTTTTTTCTATTTGAAATGTTTCTATAAGATTTTAGTCAGAGATTTAAAAATTATTTACAAATAATTTAATTCTTATTGTATCCTTGTCTCTGATTGGTCAAATTCCAATTGAGGAATGCAAGTTATTTTTTTGTATAACCTGGTTTGGTATGGGACACACACCCTTGACAACCAAATGCTGGAACTACTCTCTCTCTCTCTCTCTCTCTCTCTCTCTCTCCAAATCACTGTTGTAAAACATCATTCTCTGTATGATGACCGAATAATAGATTAAAACAAAGATATTATATTCGAAATAATGATTTACTAAGTAGCATGGCTCTGTTCATTTTGAAATACATTTCTCACTGGGAGAAAAAAAAAGGGGGGGGATTGATCCGCCTTTCAACAAAGCAAACAAAAATTTATACGTCACATTTTACCACATGACGTCAGTCACATTGACATGTGGATCGCAATTTGTCACTTGCTTACATATTATCTTGTGTTGGATTTACTATTAGCGACAACGTTGCGTAAGTTTTCATGCAATAGAAGTTTTCACAGAGTTAAGAGCCGCAAATTATTGCATTTTCTGATATTTGAAGACTTGTTTTGGTTAGACCTAATTCCTAAACAATGCAATTTCTCGTATTTTCTCAGTCTGTCGGAGATGAGCAACTTCAAAGTCGATCTCTATCTCTAAAGGGCATGCAGCGAAATACGCATCGCATGCATAGTCTACACATATATTTTATCATGACAAACTTCACCTTCGATACAATATTTTGATAAATAGACTAGGCCAGGCTCCGTAGAACTAAGATTAAAGAAGGCAACTTCACACAGACGCTTCGTGTCGCTGTTGCTAAGTGAATCATTGCGCAGCTCAATTGACTTGTATTTTTCCGAGTTTATGTACATTTTGATAAACGAAGGTTAGCATCTTTGTCTCTTGCATTAAATATAAGGAATGACTTTAATTCTGGGGCAAGTTATACGAGTATAACCTTGTTTGGGTCAGTTAACGCTTTATAATCCGCCAAGCTGATTATAAAAAGGCGTAAACTGACCCAAACCAGGTTATACTCGTATAACTTGCCCCAGAATTAAAGTCATTCCTTAAATAACATTTATAATTTTCATAAAAAATTTTATTTAGAAATTTAAAAAATCTGTTTAACCACTTTTTATATAATTTCAATCAGGCTTGGTTCAAATTTGAAATCTTGCAATATTTCTGAGTTTTGGCCATTTCAATTTGATTTTTCTAATTGACTTGTTTCTTTAAGATTTTAGCCAGTGATTTAACAAATATTTACAAATAGCATTTATAAAATTAGCAATTATGATTTTCATAAATCTTTTTTTTTTAAGAATTCGAACATCTGAGTCTTTTTACTTACTGCCCATAATGCCACTGTATTGTAGGGCAATTATTTGAGTTTGCTAGGTATGTTTTATTAGATATTCATATTATACATCAAATCACGGTGAACATTTTTAAAGACTCTGATATCTCTTATTTGCAAAAAACAAAAAAACAACAACAAAAAAACCCACCTTTTTTATTATTCCATAAAAAATACAAAATAAAATTGCTGAACGTTACTCCATACTCGCATTATTATCTGATAAAGGTATAGAAAGTGTATGTATTTAAATTTTTTAGACTTAAACTTATAAATTATCAAATGAAATCTATAAGTCATCAGACTTTTTAAGATGTGAGACATGCATAAACAGAATCATAAATCAACGTCAGATAATTGCAATTTTCCTTCAACAGCATTATCAAAAACTGGTTATAACAATATAATAGTATTCATAACAATTTCTTGAAGCTGCTTCTTTACAAAAATGTACGTCAAAATGTATGTGAAAAATGAAGGAAATCTATCACATAATGGAATTGATAGAGAATTTAATGAAAACAGATTTTGAGACATATATCATTGATTTTTCAAATATAGTTGAAACTTGAAATATTTCGTGTTTGACAAGATTTTTTTTTTTTTACAATAACTATATATTGGAAAAGACTCAACAAAATTTATGTTCTATCATGCATAAAGCTAAATAAATCATTGATTTTGCAAAATCGTATGATGTCACAGGAGGGTGGTAATTGAGAGCTTGTATCACTCTTTTAATGTTGAAATTATACTTCATATCGAGATACTTCAATGGGCCATTAAAAAAAATTCAGTGCAGCATCCATCTTAATCCTCTAGAATCAAATTTGAAGTGAACTGCATGTAAAGCAGAACTTTATCTATCAAACTGATGTTGAAAAATATTTTGCTTTTACAATAGTAGGATTGAAAAAAAAAAATCCCCCAAGTGGCAAGCAACTAAAACACTAGTAATATTTTTTTCTTCTGTTTTTGTGTTGGATTTGAAAAACAGAGACATAAAACCAAAGGTAGAACATAATTACAATCTGAACAAATATTTTGTTATGGCATGCAATTCAACACATTTTCATGTCAAAAGATGTTAGTACATGTATATACAAAGCAGCATTTTGCCACATTGACAGGTGCTACCAGTGAATGCCCTTAGAACAGGTTGATAGAGCAAACTTAAGAGTTTTCCAAACAAATAAAAAAAAACAGGAGAAACAACACTTTGACCTTATGGACTAATGATATCTGTAGATCCTGCAGTCTGCTTTAAATATTGGGGAATGGACATTAGATATGGAATGGACACAATATATCAAGAAAACACTCCTAACTGATTGGAAATTGAGACCGTGAACGGCTCTTCAAATCTGACGTATCAATAGGTGCACTCTAAGACAATATTGTCGACAGACATCAGGGCATTTACCAGTGATTATTGGTCTTGAATTATATTACCATATGAAGTAAAACCTGAGATCTGCCATTCTAGCAGTATATTAGTATTGAACCCAACTCCTTAATAGGCAATTCATATATAACAGTGAGTTGCTATGTCTGGGATCGGGTGTTGTTAGCAGTTTATTAGTGAAGTTATCCAGCCTACTAGAGGAGACATATATCGAATGATCCGATACTGAGGGCTAGAACACGACTTGCTGTGTGTCGGTGTTCTCCGTCACCATGCGTAGGTAACAATGACTCAGGGTGCTAGAGACAGACACCACAAGATTTGACAATAAAGCAGACGGATGCACTCTGCAGGGGGACCCTGAATGACAATTATTACATTAATTTTTTTTCTGAGGATGAGTCTGGGGAGTATTATGAATGCATAGATATGGTTTTAGGGATTCTATGTTTTGTCTTGTCATTGGTAATTGGAATTTAATAAAACCATTCCAAAGTAATAGAAATTTACAACGAACCAGAAAATTCTCCCTTGCAGGTGTGGTTTACATCATCTGTTCCCCCCACAATTTTACATAGTTCATCTGCTTCATCAATGTAATTTAAAATCTGTAATAGGGAAAATATTATTTGGGGTAAAATAAAAAAGATTCATCGAATATTGTGGTATTGTCAGTCAAAAGTTTAATTTTGTTCATCTGCAATGACGGTGTATGTTTTTATTTTTCAGTGACAATATGGGCGGTATTTCAGGGAAATTGTATCACCTGGCCAATATTGGTAGGAGGGGCTAGCACGCTGATCAACTGTCTATATCACTGGGGGCTGGGATACAAGCTCTGCATTCCGGCCTTTCCAGGAATTATCTCCAAGAAAGAGAGCAACGAAAAGAAGTAGATTGGTCTAAGCAGTAACTTGAAATTCCAAAGAAAATTCTGTATTCATTTGCTGATTTGCATAATATATTTATGATCTGTTTATCCATTGTTGATTGTAGGAAGGTAATTAGCAGTTGTGAGCTCAATTTCATTTAAGCGCGGACATTGATCAGTATGAACATATGAAATTAACATTTGTATTTTAAGAAAAAGTTTTTGAATTTATGAAATCTACTCACTAGAAGACTACTGGGTAAATGTTTCAAGAGCATCTCTTCTCTGTCGAGCTTCTCCTAAATATATTTTGTCTTTGTCTATCCAGACAAAAGTTGCTTCTATAAATTACAATTTCGTATACCGGTAGTCATTCCATCATTTTGGATCATGTGTAGCTCAGTTAATCTCACAGTGCTCTTTCACTAAGAATCGTGTCGACAATTCTTGGTTCTGTTAGGATAGAACTGAACAAACAAACAAAAAAACAAACAAACAAAACTTGTTTATGTGTGAATATGGCATTTTGTATTTTTGTGAAGATTGTTGTCATGTGTATAGATCAGCTGTACTCAGTCTGAATATAAACTCTTGTTATAAAATTATAGTGGATTATTTTCCTAGTCATAAACCCAATTGTTGTGATTTTTAAAATGTGCTGAAATTCGTACATTTACATCTACTAAATGTTTTGTCTGTAATAAAACATTTGCTATTTCATTATTTTCATTTCTCAATGAAGGCATCCCAACTCTGATGACATTTTGACTTGAACAAAAAATCTGTTTTCATATTTAAAAAGATATATGTTTATCTCAAATTATAGATGAAAGGAATTTATATAGTATGCAAATTAGCCAACACTGGCATTTGATTATAGGACCTCATATATTGTCCACAGTACATGAAAAATGACTTTCTCTATCTCTGTATTCACAGATTTGGGATATGTCAATTATTTGTATTAGCATACATACACATATTTGAAATATGTAATGTATCAACTTGAGTCTGGGCCTCTAACAAACCAGATACAATAAGGAAACTGCATTGAAAATTAGCAGAAATTGACGTACAGAATTGACTCATAAAGAACGCCTGCCATTAAAGAAGGCACTGCTCGCAGTTTTCCGACATCCCCTTCTTTAAGCTGACAATAATGTAGAATTTTCAAAACTAAATGAAAAAAAAAGCTTCCTATGTATAGCATGGTGAAATTCCGAGGACTTGGTTTTACGGTCCAGTGATTGAAGATGGGGATGATGTCGGAGGAATATTGCACCACTGTGAAATTTATAAACGTGCATGGTTTTAATTTTATTCTTTGGGTGGAATGAAACTACGTTTCGAGTTTTTGAAGCCAATCTTGAAAGATACATCTGTTTTTATTACTTGTTGCCTTACTCTCATGGAAATGTATGTATTTTTAGAATAACAATGAATGGAAATTGTTTTAGTAATTATTAGAAATTAAAATGATATAGCCAAATTTATTAGACTACAGAACCAAAGTGTATGTTCATTATATTTTGTGTATATGTTTAAAATTTATGTAAATTATTTTACTATATTTGTGATATACCTATGTAATTAAAGTCAATTTTTTGGTATTAGATGTTGTTTTGTATGTATCAGTTAGGTGGGCAATTTTGTGGTTGAATGGAATTAATAGACAGGGGGGGGGGGGGTCCTGCAAGGTATTTACATATGCCCCATCATTCTTATGAAATAAAAATGTGTTATTACATTTGTGCACTAAGTAGAGAGGACAGAACAAGTTATCATGAAATAAGCTTAAGTATGTCCAATGTACAAAGTGTTCTCAAGGAATATATTAATTGGGATGATTTGTTTAATATCCTTCTTTCATTTACATAATTACTGGTGATTTATGTATTGATTTTATTCACACTCGATTATTAAACTCGATGTTAGTATTTTTGTCTTCCATTCTTTTATCTGTAACAGACTTCAGGACAATGTGAACTTGACTGACAGTGGTGTATTGTCAAAGTTATTGATAGTTTAGACTGTCACTAATTCAGTTAATCTGGAAAATTTGGCATTGTTTTAAATGTTAAAAAATGGCAAATATTTACTTTGTTGTTAAAGACATGTGAATTGATATATATAGGCAAAATATTATTCCTAATTCAATAGACCTCCAAAATAGCTATAACTTTAAAGAGACCGTCAATGGAAAAAGGTTGGCATGTTGATAAATTCTGTCGCTATACAAGCCACCATAAAGGCTGGCGTATAATTCCTGTTTCTACATGAACCATTATGAAAGGTATACACCTATAAAGGGCAGATAACTCTAGTTTCTTTCAATTGGTGCAATAAAGATACCAGGTTTTACACCAAGATTTGAAGATATCGATTCAATTTTGTATGAAACAATGGAATTGATACATGCATTAAATTCATTCTTGCGTGCAACATTAGTATTGATGTGTGCATCAATTCAATTATCGCATACGTCAATTGAATTGTTTAGAGCAGTAATATTGCTCTCATCAATTTAGTTGATGAGCACATCAATATGGTGGAAATATTGCTTGAGAAAATTAATTTAGAGCTCGATTTAATCGAAGATATTTTAAATTTTTTACAGTGATATTAGATAGTTGCTCTGCAGAATTATTTTGTGCAATTGAATTAAATTGAAGAAAGCAATTCAATTAATGCACGCGCATCATTTGAATTGATGCACACTAAAATTCAATTAAAAACGGCAATAATTCAAATATTGTGCACATTAATTGAATTATGCGTGCATTAGTTAAACTTGCTCTCTTCAATTGAATTGTAGCGTGCATCAATTCAATTATTGTGCACGTCAATTCAGCAGAATAATTAATGCTATCCTAATGTGTGCAATTGAAAATACAATTTATTTGAAAAGATCTTTAATTGCACCCATCAAATTAATTGATATCTTCAAACAATTAAATATACCTTCAATTATTTGAGTTTAAGTAAATTTGGTGCTCCTTAAAGGGACTGGTTCACGATTTTTGATAAAACTATTTTTCATTTTTGATGTCAAACATTAGAAATATAGCTCATTTAATGTTGACAGCCAAAATTTTTACCTTTTGAATGCAAGAATAAAAGTAATATTTTAGCCTTAAATATGTGTTATGTAAACAAAGACTCGAGTCTTTTTATGTAAACAAACACAAGTGAACTATTGATTTTGTAATATAATGCATCTTAAATTTGCATAGTCACAAATTTTAACTTTTAGATGACACATTTCACCCCCAAAATGCTTGAAACGTGAAAGATATAATAATACTTAGAACGATATCCATTTCTTTTGAAAATTTCGTAAACAATAGCATACTGCAATCTTTGTTTACAAAACAAATAACACACTCTCTAAAATGAGCTTCTGTGATGATATATCACCTTAATTTTCATGTGAAATATTTCAAACACATTAGACAGTAGATTTTGATCATTAAAAGTGAAAAACAAAATTTTGGTTAAAATCGTGAATCAGTCCCTTTAAGATTAATTGGCCACAGTTGGTGCTTCATATGATTTGAGGCAACATTCATCTGTAGGGCACTAGAATCTCTCCCCACTAGGATAACCCCATTACATTGCATTAGAATATCAGTAAGGCACTAGAATCTCACCCCACTGGGATAACCCCATTACAAGAATATCTTGTAAGTTTTCATGATGAGGACAGCAGAAGTGAAGTTACACGTGTATTAATTTGTCCTTGGTATGATTCATAGCAACTTTGGACAACTGCATCCTGTCCATGTAATTACATGTATGTACCTACTCTTACAACCTTTTCTTTCACAATTCATGCCCCTTTACAAAATGGAATCCTTTTCTCAATATGCACAACTTGAACATTTCCATACTCCTTTCCATTTAATTTTACCAAATTTCAGCAAATTTTATGATGAAAACAAGTTGGTGTGAATTATTGCAGTTAGCGTAATAAATTCAGGTCAGTTGTCGTGGGAAGAAATTTGAAGGTTTTCTAATGATTGCATTCATGTTCCGGAGATACAAAGCTGTACTAAGTAGGAACCAGTCTGGTGAACTGGAAATCTGATCCTATGACCACTTATTAAATACACGAGCAGAGACAAGCAGGATATTAAATTATTTCATGTTTTAATCATGTTACACAAATCAATGCCACTTGAGTAAACAGCTCTGGGTCTTCCACAAGAAGAGAATATTAACAGGGAAGTAGTGAATTAAATCTTTCACATTGCTGAACATGACGAGTTAAAAAATCCTGACTTTTTACTGTTTTGGTTATGAGCACTGAATGAATTTCAACAAAAAATTCTGAAAAAGTAGAAATATTTATTAATTGACAAACATGGTGCACCAGTGCATAGTATATATTACAAGACAATACCCAGCGATGATTACAAAACAAAAACATGCGAGCAGCAAAGAACATTCATATGTCCATCTCCCTTCCCAGAAGTGTGTGCAATATATTCCCATTATGGAAACGTTCTCGAAATCCACAATCGCACCTCATTTCATAAATAATTTAAATATGCAATTCACGTAATGCCTCTACACCCATAATTGTGAAAGCCACGTCGCTTGTCAAACAACGAAAGCTGTTTAGTAGGCAAATCTGGACTTCTGGCTGTATCCAAGTTTGTCAAGGTTGGGCTGGCAGGCAAAGTTGATCATGGGTGGGGGCCCACACATTAGGATGACCGTGTCGTTGCTGGGTGGAGGCAGGTGACCTTTTATCATCTCATCATTTACAAACCCCTTACTGTACTTCCAGTCTGAAATTAAGAATTGTATATTCATATCTCACAATTTAGAATCTGCTAAGTAAAGAGTTTTATCAATCCAGTGTGAAATTAGCATCATTAATTCTTAAAATACTAAATTATTAAAGGTTCACATAAACATCTAAATTTCTTTTTACCTTATACTTAGTCCTCTTAGAATTTACTTTTGGTGGTAAATCTGATATTCATTGTTCAATTAGTCACCACCTTAATTAGTCTCCTTTTAAATTGCTGTATCAGTCAGTTGGTATTTTTTACTTAATCTGCTACCATGGTTATAGAATCAATGCTGAATCTATTACTACAGTGAAACTCCACAATACCGGCCAGCCGTGAGACTATAGATAGAGGGGTTTATACTGGTTTACTGATTAGTAACAACTGCGGAGTTATGTCCCTTTTCCACAGCTTTTACTGTTTCCTTTCATCTGTAATTACTTAGGCCCATTGGCTTATTGCAAGGCAAGTGTCTAACCTATAGCAACTGCTATTGTATTTTATAATATCTCCTACATGCATGCACCAGTCAAGAAAATATTAATTCCTGAAATTGATTTCCACATTGACTTTACTAAATATGTATACACTAAATACAAATCATACAACTAGTGGCTGAGCATCTTCACAAGTCAAGGGTTATTGATTCGTTACCTTGCACTAACCCTTGACATCAGTGACAATGAAAAAGTTGGGCTCGTTCTGATTGTTTCCACAATGAAGGATCGGGGTTCGAATCCCGGCCACAACAGACCTAAGTCGTTAAAACAGCGAGTGATAGTTCCATCGCTAAGCACTAGGCATCAGGTGTGAATGTCACGGGTCCTTGGAGATGACCTTAAAAACGGATGTCCCATGTCACAGAAGGTGTGGCACGCTAAAGAACTCTCGCTGCTCAATGGCCGTAAGCGCCGAGCATAGGCCTAAATTTGAAGCCCTTCACCGGTCTTGGTGAAGTCTCCATATGAGTGAAAAATTCTCGAGCGAGACGTTAAGCAAGATACAACCCACAATGAAAAGTGGGAACCAATGAGAATGCGGTTCTATTTATAACAATGTGAAGCGAGAGATTCAAATAAAACCACATATTGATACCTACAGTTATGGCTATTTCAATTGTTTAAAAACAGCAATATTATCTTAAGCAAAAAGGTTTCCAAACTTGATCTACTATCAATAAACGTAATTAGTGGTGTAAACATTACAACTGCACGTGTTGTATGAGATTGCATCATTTGTATCCATGTACACCATATCAAGATGCAGTGATTTCATTGGATGTTTTATTTATAGTGGATTGCGTAATGGTTTAATGAGCCCAACTTTTATATAGTGACTGATGTCAAGGGTTAGTGCGAGGTAACAAATCAATAACCCTTGACTTGTGAAGATGGTGACCGAGATATCTTCTAGATATTTTTTCTTGAATTCATAGTGAACCTTGGATAATGTAAGAAATTTAGTATACCCCGATTCCTAAAATTTGTTCTCAATGACTTTACACTATCTGTGCCTGGTGTTGGCGTTATCTTTTTAAAATTCCGGATCTACATAAATTTGTAAATTACTGTATTATTCCTGATATTCGTGTAAAAAAATGATTCCAATACACGTCAATCTCAGGTGAAAACTAAACAGTATAGGTAGAAAATCATGGACCACATATCGAATCAACATCTACCGTCATGGGGACATGAACACATGGCTTCTAACATGATCGCCAAGTGGGGCCCGTTTTGTTGAGTATTTCTTATGTTTGTTAATGGTAAATTAAATTACAAGTTGGCTAATGTACTGTTTCAAGGAGTGGCTGGCATTATGAGATTTTCTGTACATGGAATAAATAAGACTGATTGCAGGGAGGGGGTTACCAGTTTTCAGGGAGAGGAGTCCGTTATTGAAGAGTTTCTCAGTATCAACCATCGAGTGTTAATTGATCAATCTGTAACCATGGTTATATTACCTTCTGCTGGTCGATCTATTGTGTACCATAACTTGAAACGCTCAGGATTAGCAGCCTGAATTTCCTCTAGTTCTGGTCTCAACAGAATGTCATCTTCAGTCTGAAAATCGTGTACATTCATTTAGTATAATTACATACAGTAAACTCAAAATAGTGAAACAAGTTTAGTAAATACAGTTCTGAAAATTTTCATCCTAAATGGGCTAAATACACATTGCCCATATTACTGCATCGTCATATATACCACATTAAGTTTTCTTCCCGTTACATTTAACTTAAATGCATGCAGTGTAACGGAAAGAAAAGCAGTTGGTTCTGTCAGTATTAATGTAAAGTAGAAATATTTCAAATTCTGTGATTTATCATTACAAAATTTACAATTCTGGTAGAGGCTTTCCTGCTCTACATCACTATGCATTTGGTTTTTCTTGCACATGTGTGGAAGATTTTTGAAAATTGGTCAATTTGTGGCAGTTTTTGCCCTGCCCCTAAGGCCCAAGGGGTGCCGAATTTTAAAATTTATGTCCATCTTGTCCTGAAGATGCTTCATAGTCATTTTGGACCATTAAGCTAAAGGCTTAACCTGATAACTACACTGGCAGTTTTTAGGTCACCTGAGTCACTCGAGTGATCTACTGCAATCCTTCATCATCCTTTGTGCATTAACAACTGAACATGTCTAACTTCTTGATAACTACCATTCCAATTCTTTCAAATTTGGACCATATCAGTGGAGATGGAAAAATGGATGTTTAAACATGCAACTAAAACAGCATGGACAATTTCAAATCTTCAGAGAAGATATTAATAATACATGTAATGCTATTTCAGTATTTTTCTTGAACTTTATCTCTTGTTTTATTGATTTTTCAAAAAATACATCACAACTACATGTTGATCTATGTGTTGAAGCAACACAAATGCCCTCCCAGACCCGTGTAGGTACTTGACCTGCATATTCTCATAAAATATCTATATCCCAAATTTTGATTCAACATGTGTATGAATGACTGATATAATGTGTGGAAACTGAATCATTAAAAAAATTTCTAAGTTCAAGGGGCATAACTCTGCCAAAATTTAACTGACTGGAACCTTGTAGTAATTTCACCAGTGTATTCTCATGACAATTAAATTCAAAATGTCCATGTATGACTGAGATAATGAGAAGAAACTGAATTGTTTTAAAATATTTAAGTCCAAGGGGCACAACTCTGTCAAAATATTATTCAACCAGAACCAGATAAAAACTTTGCCTGGATATTCTCATAATGTATCTATATACCAAATTTTGAATATAAGCATCCATAGTGAAAATAATGAACAGAAACTGATTTATGATGGAATAACAAAAGGACAGAAAAGGGTAACATATGCCCCAGCTCTGGTATCTTCACAAGCCAAGGGTTTAAGATCCGCTTCACTTCTCTACAACCCTTGGCTGCTTTACCACGATTTTCGTGACAACAATTCACTATGTCAGTCACTTAAAATAATGAATAATTATATCATCCAAAGGTGAGGAATTATATTTTCAAATTAATAATTTTGGTTGTGCAACCTGGTTGGCAAACAGAAGATGTAGTTGGGTTTTATCCTCAGGATCCTTGAAGACCTCCCTAACGAGCTGAAGCATAGGGGTGATGCCTGTTCCTCCCGCAATCATCCCAACATTGCGGGCCGTCACTGTCTCAGGGGGAGACTTCTTGTCTGGGCGCACCTTGAAGACACCTGTGGATAAAATTATACCATCACAAGTATTCAAGTATGTCACAAGAGAAGTAACTCTCAGTATGGTGTTGATTTGAAGGTAACTTCTAAATCCAGTCCTTGAATTTATCATCTCTTTCAAGTTTGGATGAATTTTGCAAGCATTTGTGTAAATCATTGCAGTCTCAGATTTTATAACCAGCAATAAACAGTAACAGCCCTGAGCAACAAAAGTAAATACATGTGCTCTTTAAGTTAAAGACACTTGCTACACAAAATTTTTCTACCTCCTTTTGAAGAGTTCAAATTTTCTCGGTTTTTAACAAACTATGGGTATGTTTGAAAGTTTCTGTACTGTAGAGTGCTCATTGATATTTATTTACCAACATGATGCAACTACATGATACATGTTTCAATCAATGTGTGAAAGGAGTTCAAGCGACTACAGAGTTTCTCTATACCGGAAAGCTCTAAAAACAAATATCCAGAAAACACTTCAAATAATTTCATCAATTTGACTTTATTTAGTTTGTAATGTTACAATTTTTTCATGTTTTACATATTTTTCACATTTTGTACAGAAATATTTACAAACTTTCGTTTATAGCAAGAGTCCATAAGTATAACATTTAATACATACATAATGTACCAGTACATGTACAGTGTATATCTATATCAGTAATATATACCAGTACATGTACAATATATATCTATATCAGTAATATATAACAAGTACATGTACAGTATATATCTATACCAGTAATATACACCAGTACATGTACAATATATATCTATACCAGTAATATATACCAGTACATGTACAATATATATCTATACCAGTAATATACAATATATATCTATACCAGTAATATATAACCAGTACATGTACAATATATATCTATACCAGTAATACATACCAGTACATGTACAGTATATATCTATACCAGTAATATATACCAGTACATGTACAGTATATATCTATACCAGTAATATACACCAGTACATGTACAGTATATATCTATACCAGTAATATACACCAGTACATGTACAGTATATATCTATATCAGTAATATACACCAGTACATGTACAGTATATATCTATATCAGTAATATATACCCAGTACATGTACAGTATATATCTATACCAGTAATATACACCAGTACATGTACAGTATATATCTATACCAGTAATATACACCAGTACATGTACAGTATATATCTATATCAGTAATATACACCAGTACATGTACAGTATATATCTATATCAGTAATATATACCCAGTACATGTACAGTATATATCTATACCAGTAATATATACCAGTACATGTACAGTATATATCTATACCAGTAATATATACCAGTACATGTACAATATATATCTATACCAGTAATATATACCAGTACATGTACAGTATATATCTATACCAGTAATATATACCAGTACATGTACAGTATATATCTATATCAGTAATATATACCAGTACATGTACAATATATATCTATACCAGTAATATATACCAGTACATGTACAGTATATATCTATACCAGTAATATATACCAGTACATGTACAGTATATATCTATACCAGTAATATATACCAGTACATGTACAATATATATCTATACCAGTAATATATACCAGTACATGTAGAATATATATCTATGCCAGTAATATATACCAGTACATGTACAGTGTATATCTATATCAGTAATATATAACCAGTACATGTACAGTATATATCTATACCAGTAATATATACCAGTACATGTACAATATATATCTATATCAGTAATATATACCAGTACATGTACAATATATATCTATACCAGTAATATATAACCACTACATGTACAGTGTATATCTATATCAGTAATATATAACCAGTACATGTACAGTATATATCTATACCAGTAATATATACCAGTACATGTACAATATATATCTATACCAGTAATATATAACCACTACATGTACAGTGTATATCTATATCAGTAATATATAACCAGTACATGTACAGTATATATCTTTACCAGTAATATATACCAGTACATGTACAATATATATCTATACCAGTAATATATACCAGTACATGTACAATATATATCTATACCAGTAATATATAACCAGTACATGTACAATATATATCTATACCAGTAATATATAATATATATCTATACCAGTAATATATACCAGTACATGTACAATATATATCTATAGTAATATATAACCAGTAAATGTACAGTATATATCTATACCAGTAATATATACCAGTACATGTACAATATATATCTATACCAGTAATATATAACCAGTAAATGTACAATATATATCTATACCAGTAATATATAACCAGTACATGTACAATATATATCTATACCAGTAATATATAACCAGTACATGTACAATATATATCTATACCAGTAATATATAACCAGTACATATATAGTATATATCTATACCAGTAATATATACCAGTACATGTACAATATATATCTATAGTAATATATAACCAGTACATGTACAGTATATATCTATACCAGTAATATATACCAGTACATGTACAATATATATCTATAGTAATATATAACCAGTAAATGTACAGTATATATTTATACCAGTAATATATACCAGTACATGTACAATGTATATCTATACCAGTAACATATACCAGTACATGTACAGTGTATATCTATATCAGTAATATATACCAGTACATGTACAGTATATATCTATACCAGTAATATATAACCAGTACATGTACAATATATATCTATACCAGTAATATATACCAGTACATGTACAATATATATCTATACCAGTAATATATACCAGTACATGTACAGTATATATCTATACCAGTAACATATACCAGTACATGTACAATATATATCTATACCAGTAATAAATACCAGTACATGTACAATATATATCTATACCAGTAATATATACCAGTACATGTACAATATATATCTATACCAGTAATATAACCAGTACATGTACAATATATATCTATACCAGTAATATATAACCAGTACATGTACAGTGTATATCTATACCAGTAATATATACCAGTACATGTACAATATATATCTATACCAGTAATATATACCAGTACATGTACAATATATATCTATACCAGTAATATATACCAGTACATGTACAGTATATATCTATATCAGTAATAAATACCAGTACATGTACAGTGTATATCTATATCAGTAATAAATACCAGTACATGTACAGTATATATCTATACCAGTAATATATACCAGTACATGTACAGTATATATCTATATCAGTAATAAATACCAGTACATGTACAATATATATCTATACCAGTAATATATACCAGTACATGTACAATATATATCTATACCAGTAATATATACCAGTACATGTACAGTGTATATCTATATTAGTAATAAATACCAGTACATGTACAGTGTATATCTATATCAGTAATATATACCAGTACATGTACAGTATATATCTATACCAGTAACATATACCAGTACATGTACAATATATATCTATACCAGTAATATATACCAGTAAATGTACAGTATATATCTATACCAGTAATATATACCAGTACATGTACAGTGTATATCTATATCAGTAATATATACCAGTACATGTACAGTGTATATCTATACCAGTAATATATACCAGTACATGTACAGTGTATATCTATACCAGTAATATATACCAGTACATGTACAATATATATCTATACCAGTAATATATACCAGTACATGTACAGTATATATCTATACCAGTAATATATACCAGTACATGTACAGTGTATATCTATACCAGTTATTTAACACCAGACTTCGTTCTCTAACATTAAATATACCTTACATCTACATGTACTTTCATTTGCATTACAACAATCTGGTGTTTCTGATTCATAAAGCCAATATTCACAAAATTTGGAAAGTCTGTAGACATCATTTCATGGATATGGTCTTGACATTGAAACATATAAATCATGCACTTTGTTGTGGTTTTAAATTTATGAATAGGGATACTCATGAAATCGATGGAAATCAAGCCTCTATGAAATTTATGATTCAACAGCATACTCATGATACTGGTAGGAGATTATTTTATATGTAATACTATGCCTCATTCATTTACCGCTGGTTGAAGACAATGACAATATGTAATACCGTACCTTTCCCTTCGTAGACCAGTAAACCGTTGGGTCCCCTGACATCGATGAAGTCCCCAATAGACATGTTCTCCAAGTGCTGGGACATCTTTCCCCCCTCAGGAAATTTAGGGTGGACATTCTTGAAGTAAACCTGGTAAGAAAGAAAAATAAATATACTGTGGTTCACTACTTTGGATGTTTCGTTATATAAATTACAGTCAGACAATTGTATCTTTCATCCCCTTTCCATTATGTGTCAATCAAAAAGATCACTTGCCTTGATGACGAGGTCCATATACCCCTTTTCATCATCACTGGATACTGGTGTGTAGGGGCGGATTACCAGCTGTCCGTCAATCCGTGCGGTCAAGTAGATGTGCTGGCCTGAAGACAGATAATGGGTGTACAGTTTATTTGATTTCTAAACATCTTTTTGTACCTCAAATTTCCAGATAGATTTAACTCTTCAAGGTCACTGGGAGGCTTTTCAAGGTCACTGGGAGGCTTGAGAGTCTATCCTGGATACCAGTACAGAGATAAGAGAGAGAGTAAGAGAAGAGAGAGACAGCTCCTAAACTCTCTATTTCTTCTGACCTGACATCAGCCACTGGTATGTACAGAATAACCTGTTACTAGAATGCAAAATTGTGCAGCTTGTACTTACCAACAGGAAGTCCCAGAATGTGCTCTGGACTAGGAAGTGCAAACCGAAACCTTCTTGTGTCATGGCTTATTTCCTAAAAAAAAAAGAAAAAAAAAAAGGAAAAATTCTTCTGAATTACTGCATATGTACTTATTTTAATGTATTGCACAAATTTTAAAAAGCAGTGCTCTCTTTTTTTTTCCACTGCCAAAGGTGTTAATCCTGCTAAATTAGGTAAAATAATCAGATCCAGTCTGTAATGCTCACTGTTAATCATCCCATATATCCACACACAACTTCAAATGCTTGCATATTAACATAATTAATCATAGCTCTGTCATTATTGAGAAGATTTTTTAAAAGATTTTTACCATAGATCCACACTTAAAATTTTGATCCCTAATTGGGACCCAACCTTATCCCCGAGAGCCATGATTTGAACAAACTTGAAAGTCTACACATGTCAGGAAGTTTTCATGAAAGTTTCAATTTTTCTGGCCTAGTGGTTTTTGAAACCACATTTTTAAATTTTTAAATGTCCCCACCCTATTTTTGTATTTTCTTAATTATCTCCCCTTTGAAGGGAGGGCAGTCCTTCCCTTGAACAAATTTCAATCCCCTTTACCAAAGGATGACTTGTGCCAAGTTTGATTGAAATTGGCCCACTGGTTCTGGAGAAGAAGTAAAAATTGTAAAATTGAAAGTTTATGGACAGATCAACCGACACCATGCAAAAAGTGATCAGAATAGCTCACTTGAGCTTTCAGCTTAGAAAGCTAAAAAAGAGAGACGAGATGACAATAAATACAACTTTACAGTTCATACACACAAGAAAGTCATTCCTTTATACAAATATAACGTAGATTTTAATGCGTCTTTAGTGAACAACCTGCCATAATGAGAGGATACTTGATATATATACAGGTGTTGTAGGTTTACCTCTTTATCCACCAACTTCAGAGGATACTTGATATTCGGGTCCTGCAGTGTGACAGGTGACTTGGCCTTTTTCTTGTTTCCAAATAAGAAAATTTTGGCTAGGACAGCAGTGACCGCTACCAGACCTACCCCTATCAGTACTGGCACACCCTGTCAAAATCAAAATCATTTCTAATGCAGTGTATTGTATTCTGTTGGCTCCATGCCTTAACAATATATAAATTTCTACCATGTATGATGTTCCATGTATCAATCTCTAATTTAACTCCCACATTTATAAACACTTTTCAAAATTCTATTTGGGGCACTCGCCGCAGATTGACCAGAATCAAGGCATGTTTGACCATGGTTATTTACCAGTATGGAGGGGCAATATGACAAATTTTTGGGGATGGATTAGACCAAGATGATTTACCTTACAGCAATGGTTAGACCAACATCATTTACCATGGCTGGACACACACCCCCCATCCCCCACCCCCTGCTCTCTACAGGAGCTACATGTATCCTAAACCAAAAATGGTCTCCCTGGTCTCTAAACAGGAGTTGCCCCGAGTCAATCCGTTAGGAAAACTCAAACTTCAAAGCAACACAACAGTCTGTACCTTGTTACTATTATTCTAAACTGACAAATCACAGGAAAGTTTATTAATAGATATGACCAACAGATTCAAATTTTCAGACTCAAACTCAAGAAAAGATAAATCACATAGCATCAACAGTGTTAATATACAGCGTTACTGGCCGGGAAACCTTGACTTGACGAGGCCAACGGGTGACAGTGATTTGATGGTAATAATGAAGTGGTGTAAGAATCATTGGCCTGGATAGCTCAACACTTAACTTGTGACATACAATGTATGGGTGCTGGGCTCAATTCCCTATCCACCCACACCCTCTTCCAACTGCCATGTCAAATAACGCAGGCTATCACGGGGCTAACTGAATTGCATAAATTATGCATTATATATGGAGTATATTTTTCTCAATATTCAGTGTGCAGTCAACCGTTAGGTATGTTGAACTGAAGTATATATATTTAATCCCTGGCACGTGTAACTAACCATAGGTATCTGAATTTTAATCAAAATAGGACCTAGATATAAATAGAAAAAAGAAGGAAAAACTATACTTAATGTATAAATGCTATTTTTTTTTAAATACGTAAAGATAGAGGTGGGGTTTTTTTCTATTTGTATCTACATGTATTTCTTGATTAAAATTCAGATACCTTTGAACTGACACAGTCACCGGTAATTGCACCTTGTCACACTTGAATGGATATGTGCACATGTGCACGTAACTTGTGATCTGACCCAGTTCACAACTGATAAAACGACATTAAGTTGACACATACATTCTTGCCTGTTAATCACACTTACGATGGCAGCAGCTCGACTCATCCTGTTGGAATGAATGTCCTCCAAACTTGGTCACTCAAAGCCCGACGTAACAGTCAATTTTAACCCGGAGTAAAAATATCCGGCCAGATTCATAACCATTTCCCGTCCTTGTCCTTAGTTTTTTTTTATATGCTTGTTCTTCAGAGACCCAATATATTTATTTCGAAAATTTTATGCAAATATAAGCAATGTCGAAAGTTTTGTCAATGCATTATTTTTGTGTCTACAACGGATCCACACTAAGTGCTGAGATTCTGTCAGGGCGCCGCATGACGTACATTGCAACAAACTGTGTATATGCAAAGTGACATTTACATTCGGTGGCATATCAGGGTTATATTCACCATTTTTGAGACCCTGACACTTAAAATGTTTACTCTCAATGATTAAAAACGTACCCACAAATCTGTGTTTGTCATTTCCTCTCTTCTCTTGTGCAATTGTGGTGGGTGAACAAATCCTACCTACACCCAAATCCTGATCTGTAATGGGACGTTTCGCCCCTACGGACGTTTCGTGCTAAAAGATTCGTCCCCAAGACGATTTACCCCGAGACGTTTCGCCTCTAGATGTTTCTCCCAAAAATACATTGAGCTTACATTGATGATCGTCTGTTATGCACTTATTGCTTTCTTTATTTTGTAGATTAATGTTTATAAACATCCATACTGATTAAAAAATATATTTTAATAGTCTGTGTTATAAAAATAATCAAACATGATAAAGATAGTAATATACTCTCAACAAACGTTGCTAGGTATTTTAAGTGAGTCTAAGCGAGATTAAAAACCACTTCAAATATAAAAAATATTTGCTTCTTTTACCTTTTTTTCTAAACAAGAGACCATGATTTCCTTAAATATACCCCCCCCCCCCACCCACCCATTCCGGCACTGGATATACATGTACATGTATAATTTCGATTATGAATGCAAGAAATAAAAAAATGTAAAAAAAAAAATGTTCTGTATTACTTGAACATGTGACCATAAATCATATAAAATGTTTAAACCGCCCTGTCCAATCAGATCATTAAATATGTATGCTATCTCAAAAGGAAACTTCAATCCCACACAGGTACAAATTAAAATAAAGATCTAATTTGATCGAGGAAATTCGGCGTATAAGGACTAATATCACGCCTGCCTATATATGTTTAATCAAACAAAATTTCTTAAATAAACATTGACTAGGTAGATAATTAAATAGATAATAACCACAGTAATTAGAAAATGCAGGGGACGTTTCGCTCCGAAAATGGGGCGAACCATCCTAGTGTAAATCGTCCAAGTACGAAACGTCCCGTTACCAAAAAACAAAACGTCCCGTTGACAAAAAACGTTTGAAAGATGTGTAATAGCACCTTGCATTTCGATCCCGACCTTCTTTTTTTACTCGCTAAGATCATACGCACTCCCCATCTTACATGTAATGTCATTGGTAAATAAAAGTACATTTACTATGTACTAAAAGCCTTAAACTTCCGGGCGATGATTTGCTGAGAAATGAAAACGCAAGAATGTTCGACAAGATTTATTTTATTTCAATAAATGAGAGCACCCAATGTCCTGTTCTCTTTAGAGAGAAGTGGACAGAGACATAGGCCACGCCTATCCACTACTCTAAAGAAAATACTCATGTCCGAGGTCCGAGAAAAGCCTGAGTTGGGCAACAAATTGTCGATAATACTTAAACAGAATCCAATATGGAAGCCAGTTTCATGAAGATCTTGTAGATATATTTTTATTTAGATATATATATTATATTATATTATATATATATATATATATATGTGTGTGTGTGTGTGTGTGTGTGTATATATATATATATATATATATATATATAATAAATAAAACAATTCAATAATAATTCAATATATAAACTGACATTGTGTTAATATATAGACCATGTTGCATGGTACTTAGCACGATACGATATTCCCTACTGACTAGTTTTAATTATCCGTGACATTAATTTCCTAAATATGCAGCGTCACTAATCATACTTGTGAGGGTTTACAGACATATATACCCAAATTAGGCAATCATAAACGGCAGAATAACAGATAATGGTCACTTTTAAGGTCATTTTGCAAGGCAAGTAATATTGGAGAGAAAAAGTGGTTTCATTTAGCAAATACTATACAATTGTATATCATTATATGAAATATCAGTTGTAAACACAACTGATTTGTCAGTGCCCTTGACTTATTAATGGAGACAGTAGAAAATGCCGTGCACACGGCACCTTAACCCGGCCACCATTCCATGCAATGCTCGTGGTCACTGTCATGCCAGCGGTACTATTCTCTTTAGAGAAGTGGACAGGCATAGCCTATATCCATCTCCACCCTACGTGCATCCTCAACCTGTTGACGAGTTATAGAATGTTTTGTTTGTTTGAATCATGGGGGCATAAACATCTAGGAGCACATCTGTATATTATAGTATTTATACTTTGCATGCTCGTTAAAAAGAATTCTCATATGATTCCAATTACTTTGTATTTCCATTAATACAAAAAATAAAATAAAATATGCATGCATAGTTATTTTGCATGTCGAGTTGAACGGTCACTTGTATTTCAATGTTTTTATCGAGAATTATATTTCTACCAATGAAGGGTGAAAATTAATATAAAAAAGATTCATTACTAAACGTAAATTTCATGTTTGGGATGGGATGGTGTAAAAATCTTTGTCATCCACGCATCCACGGATGGTGTAAAAATCTTTATCATCCACGCATTGTCATTTCTGAAATACACTAATTTGTATCTTTTTAGATTTCTATAGTACGGTATAAGTGTAAAATTACTATAGAATTTGAAATATTAAAAAACAGGATAAAATCCACATATCTAGAATATAAATCACGATATCAATTTGATCGGGGAACAAACAGGAGGTACTATACGCGTTGCAGTGGTCAGCCTATGTGTTTGTCAGATTTCTCAGTTCCATGACATCTAATTTAACAGCTTCCTGAAGGAGGTCTAAACTAATAATACATTTTTGATAATTTTCTCAAATATAACTATCAATTAAATACTAATGTTTCTCTTCAAGATGTTTTCTATGTTCATTTTATATATATAAATGTTGAGGGTACTTGAATTCACAGCAAGTCAATATAGCGAAAATTATCTTGTAGTGGAAATAAGTCCATATTCAGAAGTTTATACAGAAACATATACGCATGTATGGGTGCACAAGAACTACCAATTCAAGAAACTTAATAATGAAAGCTCGTAACAAAACAATGGTAAACCTATGTCTTTCCTGAAAATATTTTAAAAGTTCAGTTACTAAATGATCGTATCGTGCACAAAGAAAATTTTAACAAAACCAGTTTGATGTGGCATGGGTGGTGTGATCGAGTTATAATGAATTCTGCTACCAATAAAAATCTCCTTCAATAGGAGAGTGAATAAAACCAATTGTCGATGTCATATCTATGATCTGTTGAAAAATTTAATATATGTATTTCATTATTACGACCGAGAAAATAACCATTTTCTCAGGTTTATGCCAACATGCTTTGAAATGTCGCCTCTGAAACAGTTGTGTATGTATACTGGTTGAGAAATAGTTGTGTATGTATACTGGTTGAGGAATAGTTGTGTATGTATACTGGTTGAGAAATAGTTGTGTATGTATACTGGTTGAGAAAAAGTTGTGTATGTATACTGGTTGAGAAACAGTTGTGTATGTATACTGGTTGAGGAATAGTTGTGTATGTATACTGGTTGAGAAATAGTTGTGCATGTATACTGGTTGAGAAATAGTTGTGTATGTATACTGGTTGAGAAACAGTTATGTATGTATACTGGTTGAGAAATAGTTGTGTATGTATACTGGTTGAGAAATAGTTGTGTATGTATACTGGTTGAGAAATAGTTGTGTGTGTATACTGGTTGAGAAATAGTTGTGTGTGTATACTGGTTGAGAAATAGTTGTGTATGTATACTGGTTGAGAAATAGTTGTGTGTGTATACTGGTTGAGAAATAGTTGTGTATGTATACAGGTTGAGAAATAGTTGTGTGTGTATACTGGTTGAGAAACAGTTGTGTATGTATACTGGTTGAGAAATAGTTGTGTATGTATACTGGTTGAGAAATAGTTTTGTGTGTATACTGGTTGAGAAATAGTTTTGTGTGTATACTGGTAGAGAAACAGTTGTGCATGTATACTGGTTGAGAAACAGTTGTGCATGTATACTGGTTGAGAAATAGTTGTGTATGTATACTGGTTGAGAAACAGTTGTGTATGTATACTGGTTGAGAAATAGTTGTGTGTGTATACTGGTTGAGAAATAGTTGTGTATATATACTGGTTGAGAAATAGTTGTGTGTGTATACTGGTTGAGAAACAGTTGTGTATGTATACTGGTTGAGAAATAGTTGTGTGTGTATACTGGTTGAGAAATAGTTGTGTATGTATACTGGTTGAGAAATAGTTGTGTGTGTATACTGGTTGAGAAATAGTTGTGTATGTATACTGGTTGAGAAATAGTTGTGTGTGTATACTGGTTGAGAAACAGTTGTGTGTGTATACTGGTTGAGAAATAGTTGTGTATGTATACTGGTTGAGAAATAGTTTTGTGTGTATACTGGTAGAGAAACAGTTGTGCATGTATAGTGGTTGAGAAACAGTTGTGCATGTATACTGGTTGAGAAATAGTTGTGTATGTATACTGGTTGAGAAACAGTTGTGTATGTATACTGGTTGAGAAATAGTTGTGTGTGTATACTGGTTGAGAAATAGTTGTGTATATATACTGGTTGAGAAATAGTTGTGTGTGTATACTGGTTGAGAAACAGTTGTGTATGTATACTGGTTGAGAAATAGTTGTGTGTATACTGGTTGAGAAATAGTTGTGTATGTATACTGGTTGAGAAATAGTTGTGTGTGTATACTGGTTGAGAAATAGTTGTGTATGTATACTGGTTGAGAAATAGTTGTGTATGTATACTGGTTGAGAAACAGTTGTGTATGTATACTGGTTGAGAAATAGTTGTGTGTGTATACTGGTTGAGAAATAGTTGTGTATGTATACTGGTTGAGAAACAGTTGTGTATGTATACTGGTTGAGAAATAGTTGTGTATGTATACTGGTTGAGAAATAGTTGTGTATGTATACTGGTTGAGAAACAGTTGTGTATGTATACTGGTTGAGAAATAGTTGTGTGTGTATACTGGTTGAGAAATAGTTGTGTATGTATACTGGTTGAGAAAGAGTTGTGTATGTATACTGGTTGAGAAATAGTTGTGCATGTATACTGGTTGAGAAATAGTTGTGTATGCACATGTGTATGTCTACTAACTGAGATTTTATTATGCACAAATATGTAATACACATACTTTAAAGTATAGAAGAATCTATAGTAAAAAATCAAATTGAAGAAAAGGACCATGGGCCAAAACACTCACGTAAGTCACATTTCATGCAAGTCAATTTGTACGTAAGTAAAAATTGCACGGAAGTCACTTTACACCTAAGTCACATTACACGAAAGTCACTTTGCACCTAAGTCACATTACACGAAAGTCACATTGCACCTAAGTAATTTTGCACCTAAGTCTCATTGCGCGCGTAAGTCACATTGTACATGTGTAACTTTGGACCGAAGTCACATTGCACCTAAGTCACATTGCGCCTAGGTCACATTGTACATGAGTCACTTTGCACCGAAGTCACATTGCACGGAAGTCACACTGCAACTAAGTCACACTGCACCATAGTGACTTTGCACCTAAGTTACTTTGCTTAAATAGAGATACATGAATAAGTGGTCCTCCGGTTACAGGACAAGCGTACACGACGTGTAAACGTCACAGGATGCTTGCAAATAATTTTGAAAAGTTGTAAAATTTTCATCCCATTCAAATCGTCAGTCGGTCTACTTGATCTTATCCCGTAGTCACTATATGGTCGTATCTAGAGGCTCTGCTGGGGTCTGGGGCCGCCTTGAGGCCCCCAATGGGACTAAGTCTTCAAATGTTATAGGTTTTTCTGCGTTTAGAATGATAAAACCTGGTTCCATTACGATTCATTAGTTAGTATACATTCACAGAATTTACCAAATGACGGATCAACGCAATCAACTTCTTTCACAGAATTTGACTTCTTTAATGATGTTGTTTTTGACCCCGTGTAGTCGAACAGTACATAATGCTATGTAGCTTAGCAAATCCCAGAGACAACGATAACTAAGAATTATTGTCAACCAACATTACGACACAGTAGGATCCAAATCTAGAGGCTGTATCAGGGAGGGGTTGTCCTTGTCATATGGGAATGCCTGCTGACACATTGTAGCTGTCTCGGTCTTTTATGGTTCCATTCGAAGACCCGTATATTTCACTTTTAATTCCACCAGTTAAACAAGACGACATTCACTATCCTATATGAACCCTATGTCTCGTGGGGATCCGGGTTAGAATAGGTCGTCAGTACCCCTTGCTTGTCGAAATGGGCGACTAAATGAGGCGGTCCTTCGGATGATACCACAAAAACCGACGTCCCGTGTCACAGCAGGTGTGGCACGATAAAGATCCCTCCCTGCTCAAAGGCCGTAAGCGCCGAGCATAGGCCTAAATTTTGCAGCCCTTCACCGGCAATGGTGACGTCTCCATGTGAGTGAAAGATTCTCGAGAGGGACGTTAAACACTATACAATCAATCAATCAATTACTACCTTATTTTATGGGTCTTAGGTTTGACCCGTATACGTTTTGACTTCTAACTTAAAATTTATTCTGAAGAACTTTCAAACTTGCAGATTTTCCACTGAGGCAGTTGTTTGGGTTGTCTTAAAAAGTAGCGAAAGTTAAGACCCTGGGCAATAGTTGGAAATATAGATTGAACATATATTTACTACATGGCGAGTTCACCAAATTTCATATTTTAGCGTTACATGTTGTTGATGGGCCCGTAACCCGGGTGAATTAAAAGTACATACACGTATTAAAAAAATATATTGTATCTTGAATTACATCGGAAAAAGATGCTCTTCATTGACGGTCGTTAATTTTATTTCGTTTATAAATATGAGACTGTACGTGGTAAAAATGTACATGCATGAAATAAAACTTGATTTTCAATGACTAAAATCATCTCAGATTTATACACTTTTGCTGATCAAAATTAGTGTGCATATCTGTAACTTGTTGCTTTTCAAATTAGCTAGCTATCTCGTATCAATTTAAAGTGTGTTCACTTATTGAAGTGGTGCGTGTTTACATTATGATTAACACTGAAATTATGTACACCATCTGTGAAATATTGCCATACCTTCACAATAACGTAAATTATTTACCTGGCCACATGGCCATCGATTCAGCACGTCGATGGTACCACGTGACTAGTTATACCCAATCAATGCGCGGCATGAAATAGACGATGACTAGGTTGCTGAAGTGACGGAGCAATAAGCAACAGGAAATCGCCGATTTGTTCTGATTAAAGGTAGGACAACTTTAACTCATTGCAATAATTTTTACTAGCCATATTTTTCTTCCTAAACTTTATTTTGTCGATAGTTGTTTTACTGAGATCATGAGAGGCAATGAATTCGGTTTTCTGGGACAAGTTACAATTTCAAATGCTGCAAAAGAGCAATTGTTCCATCAATATCGATTAACTGTAAACCTGTAAATCCGAGTCTGTTTAATGAAATAGTGAAAATTATAACACCTGTTAGAATACTAACTCTTTCGTTAATACACCACCATAACAATTAATCGTTCGTGGTGTCAAAGTTTATAGATTTAGCGGTGATAGTTCCATTCGGCCAGTTTTGAAACATACATATGAAACGCCCTTATTAAACAATATACAACCTCTAAAACGGCGGGAGTTTATTCATTCAGTCACAGAAGGACACATTCAGCCGAACAAGAGAGAGGAATTCACAAGGAAGAAACATAATATAATCTGTTCCCTGGTGATAAACTCGCTGCTTACACTGTTCAACCCCGGAAAAAGACACTTTGTATATTTCCTTATAAAACGGCGTCACATCCACTTCGTTCGTTTTCACATACAAATACTTTAGAGGGGATATGTATAGTGCTGTCTATCATGAGAGACGAAAATTGCAAACAAAACTTTGATGGCATCCCCTGTCATAACAAAAACATATGTTTCGGATGCCAGGCTACAGACAATATGTATATAAACATAAGGTTCACCCTTAAACTAATTTGCTCGCGATCAATTACAAGATGCACGTGTCCTTCCTGATCCACGCTAATGAAGTTTTGAGTAGCTTTTAGTTTCGTCTTCTGATGTACCGTCAGCTTAACGCAGCCAAACAATTCACATCAAAACTGATCCTCTACAATCAGTATAATGGGATGTTTGAACATATACATATACTTCAATTTGTAGTTTCAATTTTGCATTTTCTTCCTATGACTATATATTTTTGCAACAACTTCATTCAAACGGCGCTTAAGTTCTAGGCGCTTTATGCGTGGTTCTTTTTCCTGTAAAAATTACACGATCTGTCTCCCTGGAGAGAGGGCTCTTTATAACTAATGCTCTGTTTTCCCTTGGCAACAACAGGGACATCATTAAAGCCAGCCAGATTATCAAATTTACCGAATATGGATTGTTTGATATCAATCATAAATCACATTTGTCTTTATCATGGTGGCAGCATGTGAAGCGTTTCGTCCCTGGTCGATAGGCTGAAATGTTGAGCAACTGGTTCCACAGCGCTGTTATTTAATTAAAAAATACAATAGGATCGAAAACACGGAGTTGTTTTAATGCTTTAGATGTGTTTTTCTCCTTACTGTCTGTCTTTCATGCACTGCAATGTATCAATGGAGAGGAAACCGAAATTTCTGCGTAAAAATATACCTGCATACTTTTTATTTCAGACACGGATTTTCTACAAAATTTCAACTTTTTGATCGGTCGATCCACCGCGCCGTGATTGAAATTGACACCTTCATTCTGAATTAAAACGCGTGTTGAAAGTCGATACAGATGGAATTTTTAATTTTTCCACACTACAAGCGACGAACAAGTATAAACGATAGTATATGTAACATATAGTAACCTTTCATTTTTTTTCCAAATCTAACTAAATCCTTACAGGCAGTAGGTACCACGATACAAATTGATTTATTTTATTTATCCAAACACTAAACTATATCAAACATACGGCAATAGCGTTACCCAACACATCGTATTAGATTTTAAAAATATTTTGACTAGATATTTTTATATTTGTCCGTAAATCGGATTAGCGAATAATTGAGAAACAAAAGTTTGTTTTGGATTGATGCCAGATTCATCCGAATGTAACAATATTGACACATATCAGACTGTCATAATACCGATGTCTCCCTTTCAGGACGTCCAGTCACCCAGGGCCTGCGAGCTGTGCCGTTATCTGTAGCTATCAGCTGGTGTACTGGAGAAAGCAAGCGTTTACTCATTCATAGATTTTTCAAATAATATTTTTCTTTTTCTTGTGTTAACATAACTTATTACTGTTATTTGTGTAATTATAACTTATTTACGTAACCCTGGGATCAATGTAATTAATTTTTTAAAATGTGTTTGATTTAACGACTGTAAGATAACTTATTTTGTACCCATTATATCTACTTTTAATGCAGTGCTAATATTGATCCTAATTTTGAGAAACTATATGTTGAATGTTTGGTATATGGCAAATGCGTAAATCAAATTATCATCAAGGCTAATACACACTCCCCTCTTCATGCCAAATTTTACATACTACATTTGGTTTTATGACTGTTTTATGCTAATTGTAATATGTTAACACAGGAGAAGAGCTGAGTTCCCACACCAGCATGACCAGCGAACAGCGAGTTTTATGGTCCTGTTATTGTTCTGTCCCGATTTCCTAAGTTAACAGTCAATGCTTTTCAGAGACAATTCGGAGCTGAATATTACGTGACAATTTAATGCCAATTCAAAATTTGAGAAAAAAAAAATCTTAATGAATAAATAAAACGGGACTAGAATCCATTGCTTTGAAAATTTTACAAAACTCCAAAACAGTGTCCGACCATCATGTACAGTGTACTCAAGAACTCATTACAAAGTGCAAAATTTATACGCCACTCACTGATGCCATTTGCTCTATTTCAGCAATATGGCAAACGTTTTGGACCTTGAAGACATTGCAAAAACATGGGCCTGGACAAATTTTCTAAAAGTGCGTACCAAAGAAAACAGCAAACTCAGTTTCCAGGACGTGCAGATGACCGTCAACTGGTCACGTGTTCGATTCGTCACCGAGAAGCCGGAGTACGAGGACAAGATAATGGTGGAAATTCCTAAAGCTCAGGTCGTGTTCAGATCTACATTTCACAACGATACAGAACTAGAACAAGAGCATTCATTTCAGACTGAAAGAACGACAGCGTGTGTCAGTACCACGTCTTTAGAAAAGGGGTTCACTAAGGGTTTCAATGTGGAACTTAAACTGGGGCTTCCACAGGAAGTGGCCGAGATCACGGCGGGATTTGGACGAGAGGTAAATATGCAGACAGGATTTGAGGACACTACCGAGAATTCCTTGACCTGGACTGTAAATAGCACTATTAGGGTCAAGGGCAACCATTCTGCCACGGCGGATCTAGTGGTACGGGAAAGTGAATTTAATGCCAACTATAAAATGTCGGTGAAAATTCGAGGAATAGTGATTGTTTCATTAACCAATATTAAGGACAACAATTCTTTCATTCAATCTTTTGAGGGCGATTTTGCGCAGATGATGAAAGACGAGCAAAAGAAAGGCACTAGTGGGTTTACGATTGAAGGCAGGACAGTACATTGGCCCATCGAGGGTAAGTGTAGCTTCCGGTTTGGGGTGGAGCAGCAAATTAAACTCAAAGAGGAACCACATGGAAACTAAGAGAGGAACTAGATCTGATTGACTGGTGCAACGTAAACTGATAAATTGATTTACTAGTATACTGAGAGAGGGGCTAGAAGATCTCTGTCGCTGGTGTGACGTAAACTGATAAATTGGTTTACTAGTATACTGAGAGAGGGGCTAGAAGATCTCTGTCGCAACGTAAACTGATAAATTGGTTTATTAGTATTTATCTAATGATTGATTGTATATCTAGGCATTAGTAATGTATACTCAATAACCAAATTCCTGAAATGTTTAATTTCAAAGATGATTCACTATGTAACCTTAAATTTCTTTGGTAAGATAAATTGGGCTATTTATCATCACGATAAAAATTAATTTCCTATGTTGCGTTATCCAAAGTGTGATTAATGTATATACTAAAGAAGAAGTTTTGAAATATCTTTTTCAAACAAAATTATGGCATTTTTCATAAATCCACTCAAATGTTTTGACTGGGACTTAACCAGAACTCATATGAAAAGCAACTAATGAAAGAAATGTATACAAATTCTACATTTATTTTTTTTTTAAATCAACAGACACCATGGAAAATATGTATAAAAAAAATTACAGATCTAAATAGTTAACCAAGTCAAAATATTTAGGTATAAATAATAGAGTTATTAAAGTCTATTGCACAAACTCAGCACAACCATGTGATGTTTAAATTACATAGGCAGCTTTTTAACTAATATACAAGATATGTTTAATAATCTATTAAAAAATGCTGTTGTATTAAAACAGAAAGTAATAGAATCAAAACAGAAAGTAATAGAATCAAAACAGAAAGTAATAGAATCAAAACAGAAAGTGATAGAGAAGTTGAATCCTACTTCAGCTATTCCTTTATAATGCTGTGTACATCTAAACTTAATTACAACCTATAACTCATTAACTACACCATGTCTACCATTCCACTACACATGGGTGTAAATTTACACAATGTACAAGCACTTTACATTATCTGTCAACAATGAAAGAAGATTATTTATAAAAATTGTCAATCTACTTAATGAAAAGGCATTATAGTAAAGACACATGAATTTCATTTGAGCATGTCATTTGATATATAGAGTTTTTAATCTTCCATAAAATTAAAGATTGGTAAAAACACCAAGATTGATTATTAGCACATACATGCATCATAAAAAAGGATTTCCATCCATTAGCTAGTTTTAATCCCCCCCCCCTCCCACACACACAAACACAGTGTGTTTAGGTGTCCGGTTCCTGATCCAGCCCAGATTTGGAAAGCTGTACTGCCCAGGAATACTCCTCCTTCTTTTTCAGAATTAAAATCACCTGCCCCTTCTTGTACTGAAAAGAGATGTAGCTATATCATCATATACTGAGGAATTGTGTGTAAATAGATTTGTGACATACTGAGTGTAATGTACTGCACTGAAGGTTGTCATGGTATGGACTTGACCAATGGCCTACATTAAATGGACACTCGTTATACCTGATCACACATTGCTAATACTGACCTCAGTTTTACAGTTCGTGTCGATGTCCCCAGGCAGTTTGTTAGCTTTATAGGCATATTTGATCACTTTGCCATCTTTTTCTTTAATATCAACAGAGACTTGTAAACTCCTACATACAAATGAAACATATCAATATATATAGTATAACTTGTCATCATGGGAAGAGTTAACGCATTTAAAATTTTAATTCACTTACAATACATACAATATTCAGTTTGCATTGACACAAGGCCTATAATACCTTGTCTCTGGTGTGATTTCCACTGTGCAGTTTTTGCTGGGTTCTTTGGCTCCAAATAATGGGCTTTTCACGGTTAGTTCCGGTATAATGACGACAACACGAACAGTGGACAGATCAATTTCTTCTGCAGCAACTGTGAATAAATCATATATTACCTGTACTACATACAGAGTACATCTTTCATTTTGCATAACAAAGTGTTCTCAATAATTTGAATAAATTCACACACACACACAGATATATATACACATATATTAGTGAACTGTTGTAGTAAATATAAAGTACATATAAGTATGTAGAGAATCTCATGATTATGGTAATCCATTGCTTGTGCGATATGACACTCTTAGGATGAGTGGGTACAAATTATGATGTAGCTCTATTTTTTTGACAGCTCCGACTGAGCTCATTGTCTAGCCAGGTGTAACCACCGGACATGATAGTTCAAACTTTAAAAAGAGATATCATGATTACTCAAAAGAGTATTTATCCACCAGGGCGTGTCTCCTTGTTTATTGTAGACGTGCATTTTTATTTGAGTAATATTATATGATTAACCAGCGTCTTACCAGTAGGAATTCTTGTGTCTGTTGCCATCTCCGATATTGTGGGTGGATGTACACAAACACAGTGACACACACCAATAAATGTAAAGTAGCACTGAGCGTACTGTACTCGGAAATGTCAACCGAAAGTGAAAATACAGCGTAAAATCAAAACCAAAACAAACTAGTACTTTTCCGGAAAAGCAGCGCACTTATTTGATATCTGTCTTTAGAATGTTGGTAGGTCTTTCTTGGTATTAACAGTTTTATTTGCGTCAACTAGTTTTAGAAATGAAGGCTCAATGAGCTCTCGGCGTCTCCGTGATTACATGTAACTTCTCATGCAATTTCAGCGATACTTCACAGAAATGAAGGGAATGCATGTTTATTGAAACAATCATTCTGAGAGTATTGCATGGCAATACATAGTCCCTACAAAAATTACTGGACCGCAACAATATTCAGAGTATATAATGTAGGTTATGGTAAATAGGAAAATAGGGGAATCGGAACAGGAATGCCTGGAAATCAACTACTATTCAGGTACAAAGACTAGACGGAAAAAGACAATTCTATAATTAGGTTTAGGTCTTTAACCAAGTCAATGAACTGTGAAATGTAGGTGATCATGAATAAGTAAGCTACATTGTTGTATTACTATGCTAACCAAATTTGAACTTGATCTGTTACTTACTATGGCAAAGCAATGAACCAAATATGAAATAAATATAAGATCTGCAAGAACAGAGAAAAGAGCGGAAAACTGATTTGCATGACTGACGGACAGACAGACGAACGGAGTGCAAACCTAGTCCCCGTCGACTTGGTCAGTAGGGGACTAATAAAAGTGAAAAATGAGTGGAGATTAATTAGGCATTATGAGAAATTGATCACTTGACCAATTTCAACCAAACTCGATACAAAGTATCCTTAGGTCATTCCGTCAAGAGCTACTAGTATTACTTTTGCTGAAACAAGGTAAAATAATTAGGAAATAATTACAGTGCGATAGACTTAGTTAGGAATCTTCTAGTAAACCTCTGGGTCAAGAATTGCAGAAGTAAAAGCCTTTTCATAGTGTAGGAGTAATCTCGGCTGAGATTCGGCTCGGTTGGATATTTGGACTGACGCCTTCACCGAATCTCGGAGCAGTCCTTCATAATTCATATCTGGAAATTTACATTTAGCTTCGGTTGGTTCTAGCAATTAATGTGTACATGGGTGACATTGCTGGTCGCTTCAAATAAGTTATTTGACTATTAAACCAACCATGTATCACTATCAAGGCTGCATTACTTACCGTTTAGGTATGTAAATTCCATAATAAAAACTACCACTAAATTTTCCGTTCAAATGATGACTTTCATGGCATATTATAATTATCTTTTGAAATTAAAGAGTTCCTATAGTTTGTTTTATCAAATTACTGATATGTAGTATCTCCATATACCTACTTGTATATTGCTGTTTTAAAAAAAACCTATAGGACTCTTCAATTTTGGGAGATAAAATATTACGCCATGGAAGTTGATTGATTGATTGCACATTGTTTAACGTCCCTCTCGATAATTTTTTACTCATATGGAGACGTCACCGCCGCCGGTGAAGGGCTTCAAAATTTAGGCCTATGCTCGGCGCTTATGGCCATTGAGCAGGGAGGGATCTTTATCGTGCCACACCTGCTGTGACACGGGACCTCGGATTTTGCGGTCTTATAGTAGCCTCCTACGACAAGCAAGTGGATCCACATGGGATGCCATGGACGAGATCATTTGAACGGAAAATTTAGTGATAGTTATTATGGAATTACATACTTGGACGAATCTCAACCTAGATTACATCACACATCTCAGTGACGGATCTAGAAATTTTTGAATGGGGTCTTAGTAAAGGCAGGAGAATGTGGGTGTCTTGAGGCCTCCCAATGGGTCCAGGGTCATGTCATGAAGGTGGCACAGGAGGCGAAACCCATGAGGCTACTAAGGTCTAACAAAATGAGTCCTGTGTATTTCACTCAATTCCAGTGTTTTTGGAGATATTCTATATTTGGGGGGGGGGGGGGGGGGGGGGTATTTGCCAACATGTCAGCGCTGGATACAACTGAGCTCAATTCACCATTGTAAAATGTAAAATTGTATTTGACGAAATATTTGACATTACTATCCTGAATGTCATAGACAATCAGCGGCATGTGACCAAAATCGTGGCGAAGTTTTCTACACGTTTTATCCTTGCAAATTTCGCCCCATAGCCTGTGATCTACTGTAAGTAGAGGATACTCGAAGACGAACATGTACTTGGTTAATTTCAAGTCTCAGATATCGATCTTAATTGTAACAAAAAAATCAACTAACGCAATGACGATTAATGGTTTTTATTGAAAATATATTGGAGACAAATGAAAGTAAATATTAAACATTTAAGAATCACGAGTAAATGAGCATTTAAGATTGATAATTCGTGGTAAAATTAACAATTCCTTCAATATAATTGTCATTTCCCATATCACCAACAACGTGAAATGTGTTTTATTTTTTCTTGGAGAGCTGACGTAGGAGATCAGCTGTTTTCTCGTAATCTGTCATTTCGTTGTAGATGTTTGCGGAGAGTCGCAGGTAGAGCTCACCTTGAGCAGGGTATATTGCACAGTTTAGTCTGTGCTCCTTCGTGATATCCAAGAAAAGTCTTTCTGATCCTTCCTATAAAAAGGAGGAAAAACTTAGATGTATTGCGTATTCAGTGCTAGAGGATTCTAATCACGACACACGTAGTCTTCCTCACAGCAATTATCGATGTCAATTAGTAAACCCTGGAAATTCATGTACACATTACACGTGAATGGAAGAACACATTCAAATATACAATTCTGGGGACACATACACAAAACTTATTTATTTACTCATATTTTTTAATAATAATAATGTTTAGCTTACCCAGGTTTTCTCATATCCCTCAAATTCTGGTAACAAAACAAGCCTCATGCCAGGCGCTTCCATAGACTTGGGAATCTGTAGTACTTCTGTATTCAGTCTCTCTGCTATCAACACGCTGGCCTTGTCCAGGAGGGTTTTTGAGTATTTGTTGATTTTCTCCTATTTGTGTATTCAAAGAATGATTATACAGACACAGAAGTAAATCTTCATGAAAAGTGTCATTACGAGAGATATCCAAAAACCGATTTGTTATATACAGACACAAAGATGAACGAAATATGATTTCTCCCAGGAACCCACCTTTGCAGAAGAGATAAATTAACGTTTTGTTTTAATGATATTTCTTACAAAGCTTTTAATGAATTACAAAAAATGTATGTTCGGTCAAATTCAATACATATGCTCCTCCGAAAATAGAAGATGTCAAGAGGAACAAGAAATGATTGTCCTCATGACTAGTAAAAATGCATATTCATTATACCTTTGTAACATTTGATATTATACTTTAGCTATCGACCTCTGACGTCAAATTACTATCTACCCATGACCTTTGACTATTGCCCTATCGTCTTCAACATCAAAATGTTTAAATGAATCGGTTGAAATAAAAGTTCCAACATAAAACGATGTCAATAAAAGTAAAAGGATTTCAAACTGGTACTTGTATCTTTAAAGGGGCATGGACACGATTTGAGCTGAAAATTATAAAATTTTATTTTTTCATTTTTAATGTTTAGAATGCTTAACTAAGACATTTTTAATGATTAGCAAAAATTTGAATGTCAGTTGTCGAGGTATATGGTAGCTGCAGAGCTGTAGCTCTCTGAAAAAATACCTAATATGGCTACGTCAACAAAATCATTTGGAAGCTATGAGTTTTCGGGTCGTATGGGGCTTTAATTAATTTTTGAAGGTATGTTTGGACACAAGTATAGTAGGAAAATATGTTAAGAATTTTGTGATATTAATTTTATGCGACAGCAACACAAGAATACAACGATATCAAGCCTCAACCGTGCGCAGCTTTTTGAACGCCGTGAATCGAAGGTTTTTATAAGGGGTGGATCTGAAGCTCTCTGTTCCGTCACAATATTTTTTACAGAGAGCTACAGTTTTGCAGCTAGGTATATGGGAGATACAAAGCTCACAATTCTTTGTTATGTAAACAAAGATCGTGCCGTGTTTTTTGTTTGTTTAAATATGTTAGATATACTAGTAAAAGTTCCTTTAAAGCAGATTTTTCAATTCATAAGTTTATTCTGAACACAAGTAAACAGTTTCTAGTGTTTAGCACAAATCATTTTGTTTTACACATGCTATTTTCTATTATGCAATCCATAAGTAAACAAAAACATGGCAAGAGCCTTGTTTACATAACAAGGAATTGTGATTGCTGTATCTAACTTGTAACTAAAAAATTCATATCAAAATTTTGGTTGCCTATTAGAAATGCTTTATTTAAGCATTGTAAGCAATAAAAATGGGAAAATAAAATTTTCAGCTCAATCGTGTCCATGCCCCTTTAAAGTGCATAATTCCATATCTTTACATGAACAAATGAAGATAACGAACGGTGATCTACCTCATAATTCATATAAAGAATACATATTTAAGAGTAGGGCAAACACAGACCCCTAAACACACCAGGGATGGGGTCAGTTGCATAGGAGGAGTAAGCATTCCCTGTCGACCGGTCACACCCGCAGTGAGCCCTGATCGGGAAAACGGAGTACTAGTAATCCCGTATCTGTAGTCAAATTCAGCATGTAAAGAACGGCCTAACAACTGGTATGAAACACAACACAGAGCATTCATCTGATGTAACATGGAATCAGTTATATGCACCATGAAACTTAATGATCATCAGAGAGAGAGAGAGAGAGAGAGAGAGAGAGAGAGAGAGAGAGAGAGAGAGAGAGATTGAGATTCAGTACATATTCAGGTTAATGGTGGCGAAAATGAAATATTACTGCAATAAACAACTAGTAAAGTTCATACATTATTGTGTGTTGGAATCGCAAAAATAGGAATACGTAAATTAACACAGAATATTTTGATGAATGTTTGCAAAAATTATGATACGCAGAAAAGAAACCCACACCATTATACGATATAATACTTTTTACAGAAGAACACATTTTGGTGGAAAAAAGAATTCTGTTTTGGCGTTTCATTCATACCGGTATTTATCTCTGAATGAATAACTACACACACACACTTACCCTTCCGCCCACATCTTGGTGAAACTGAATGGAATCTGGTATGAGAAAGTATGGAATATCATCACGTGTCCCTTGAACAAAGAATTCCATCTGAAAACCCTTTTTGTACATATGTGACGTCACGAGAGGAGTGCACCAATCATGGTGTTCTTTACGAACCCAGATAACCCCGCACCCTCGTGGTGTGTACATCCACTTATGGAAATTCCCTACGTAGAAATCCGGACTGAGTTCTTCTAATTTGATGTCCACTTGCCCAGGAGCATGGGCACCATCAATCAAAACCCAGACGCCTCTTTTTCTGCATTCCAATATCATTCTCTTGATTGGGAACATCAGTGCTGTGGGGCTTGTTATATGGTCTGAAAATTATTGATCGAGTATCTTTAGTTTACGTCCCATTGAGGATATTTATCTCATTGAGTCGACATATTGATATTTATAATAAACATGGACTCCGACCATTACACTCAGTCGGTAGAACTCTTTATTGGTGGGATGTAGGCCCGGGTTCGATTACAGGCTATATCAGACGCCAGTCTTCAATTTAAACTGGTGATTTCACTATATGAGTAAAAGAGTGTCAAAGGAACATCAAATTTCAACCAACAAAGACACCATTGCCAGTGTCCACCATAACAAGGGACCTGTTTAAGGAGGTTCCACCCTCATGTGACTTATCAATATTAATGGTTGAAAGTGGGAAAACTATTCCTTTCCACTTAATATAGTTCAATTTAATAACCACTGCAAATGTATATGTTGCCATCTTTTTTTTTTTTAGATGTCAGACATACAAAAACAAGTATAGGTCAACATAAGAAAATCACACATTTTCGTAAATCAGAATAATAAAATATAGATAAAAACTTGTTTAAATGACAAATTTTTATTGTCAACAGTTTATATAAAACTGTTAATATATGAATTAATTGTGGATATTAGGGAAATCATTGTATAATAGACATACGGTAGAGGAAATGCTGGCATAGGAGTTATTGCCCTTGACAAAAAAAATTCCCCCATTATAAATAATTGATTATTTATGGAAAATATAAACTTTTTCACAATCAATGGATTATCATTTTTTAAAAATTTTATCCAGTGAATAAAATTCCTCTGAAAGATATATTCCTGTCAAGCGCAAAGTTTTAAAATTCAATAAAGATTTTTTCAAAAACCTATGACATCACATGAGGATCGATCTACCTTTAAGGTCCCATCGAAGAACTGCGACTTTCACTTAAATGCCTAACGTTAATGAAAGGTGAAGATAAACGAACAATATTCAATTTTACTTATTCGTCATGTAAAAGTGACGATAAAACAAAGTGTTGCTCTGATATTTGACCATAGACATGCGGTAGTGCCAAAACTTGCCCCGATCGTCGGAATTGCGTTGAGGTGCTTGATAAAACTAGAAAGAATACAGTGGATATATTTGTTTGTACATATTCTCGAATTAATGCTTCCTTCCGTAACCACATGCTTTGCTGCGAAATATATCCGTGAATTGAGATATGCAAAAACGAACCTCGACCACCTCTAACTACATCCCGGTCACAACATAGCCTACATCCCGGTCACAACATAGCCTACACCCCGGTCACAACATAGCCTACACCCCGGTCACAACATAGCCTACATCCCGGTCACAACATAGCCTACACCCCGGTCACAACATAGCCTACATCCCGGTCACAACATAGCCTACACCCCGGTCACAACATAGCCTACACCCCGGTCACAACATAGCCTACATCCCGGTCACAACATAGCCTACATCCCGGTCACAACATAGCCTACACCCCGGTCACAACATAGCCTACACCCCGGTCACAACATAGCCTACACCCCGCATGTTGGGGTATACTCTGTGTCTAAGGAATGGTCATTTCATAATCTGACTCAACAGGAATTCAAATCTCCATTGTACAAATAGAATGCTTTAATGACCGGACTATCACAATGATGCGCATTTACAACAATTCATGTTCATTTCCGGTGCCTATGATTACAAATCTGATTCCGGTACCTATGACTACAAGTCTGACTCGGGGATGTTTGTCCAGGTGTGACGTCATGCTGTTTATAACCTCCAATTCGTCTTTGATGGGGAAACGTACATCAAACTGGTGGATTTGTCCCCCTAATCAAGAAAGTTGACATGATTTTACATATGAATTCATAGAAAATGCGAATTTGTGAGTGGTATATATATTTCTGTTCTTAACGAACTCGTGAAACAGCCTCTGATACAAGTATGCTTTGGTAGAGAAATTTTTAACACAAATACTCATGTTCACAGTGAAGATCAGTACAGAGATTTTTATTATCTCTCAACAAAGCTGTGAAAAAACTAAGTTTGTAAAATGTACGTCTTTTCCTGGTTATAGATCCACATATATTTGTTTAGTATGCAGTTCAGCTCACCTTACCTGTGGAAAACTCGGCGACCCTCCTACAAGCATACTCCACTGCTTTGTACGTGTATACTGACGCCAAAATCTCGTCACCTTTCTGCCAAGGGAACGATTTCAGGACGGTGCTCACTCTTGCAAATTGATATAAAGATACATAAAATTTTCTGTACACAACGGGGTGTTGCATTGTACATAGAGGTTACATATGGGTGCATGTTTGAATTTTCAAAAACAAAATCATTTTAATGAAATAGAGTTTCTCATCAAAGGAACCCCCACAACACAATTGGCCTATTTCACCAACTCAAAAAGTTATATGATTGCTAGTTTTGATGATTAAAAATGAAAATTGTAAACATGTCAAGCTTACATGTAAAAATCTAGCGATATTGCCATTTTCTAAAACAGATTATACATTCAAGCAGAATGTTTAAAGCTGTATGATCCGGTCCATGTATTATTTCTCTACATAATCACTTTAAAGCAGATTAATTAGTTTTCAAAGTTATTAACTTTCCCTTAATTACATGCTTAAAAACATTTGCATGTATAAGAAAACAGGGAGAAGATTACTTAAAAAGTAAATAGTAGCGGGTGTGCATAAATTATACAATGTTTGTTAGGCGTCTATTAATAGCCCCACGTGGGTCAGGGGAATCTCAACATGAGGTATACAAGTCAAACACAACTGTCAAACTTTAAGGCTGAAAGAGTGTGAAACAACGAATTATTAAGAGGTATTTAATATTCTTTTTCTGGCACGGAACTGTTGTAACAAAATACACAGCTTTACACAGATAAAATCACCGATAATCTGAAAGTCTGAACTGAACATGTGTCTGTTACTGGAAATGGCCGAGTGATGGTTCTTTATAAACATCGATTAAAAATCAAATAATTCTGATTAAAACAGATGAAATAATGTATGACATGTCGTACAGCCCCATAAATACTTTACATGCGATGAATTAACAGCGTTTTTACAAGATGGAATTGGTTTTTTTTTGTTTTTTTGTTTTTTTTTAAATTCGGAGCATACAACCTTAAGTTTTCCAGAATGTTTCTGAAAATTACAGAATGTAAAAATGTGAATAATATAAGATTTGGCGAATATTTGGATTCCCTTATCTTCAGTTTAAAAATAAATCAATATAATCCAAAAATGATCAAATGGTAACCAGCTAAACCCCAATGCATGTAGTCATAAGGTATAACCGACGGTCGCCAGCGTTAAAAGAAATTTAAACGACACGCTAATGGCGTCCACTGATTTACAATAGATGTAAAGTGTCTATGGATTTACATAGGGCGCGCTTAATTTGTCTGCACCGACCACAAAGCGTACACTTTTCGGTAATCAAGTGGAAAGGTGTACACCTTCTACACCCTGTGCAGGGCATGTGTTGGTATATCCACCGAAAAATTCAATATGACTGACAAATGGCGAGACGGAAAATTTGCAGACGTTTTCCTCCACATTTTGTTACATGTGTGATGGTTGATGCCCGCCCGTTACACATGTAGTTGTAGAGTGTTCCTTTGTTAGCTAACCTTTTTAGCTCTTCTGAGCCGAAGGCTCAAAGAGCTAATCATATGGCCATATGTCTGGCGTGCGGTGTGCGGTAACTTTTTGGGAAAAGGGCTATATCTCAAAAACCCCTTGGCCAATTGTTGTCACAGGGTGTTCTTGGCCCAAGGGCTTTCATTTGTACTAAAATTAGGGTTGTGACCCTTTAAAAAGGGGAGATAATTAGGAAAATGCAAACAAAAGTAGTGGTTGCTAAAAAAATCTTCTTCTCAAGAACCACTGGGCAAATTATCACCAAACCTATGCATAAGGATGAAGATAGGTTGTAGATAAAAAAAATGTTCAAGGCATCACCCTGGAGCAAAGGGTGCGGTCTCAAGGTCACTTCAAAGTTGACCTTAAATTTTGTTTGTTAAAACTTTGATATTTTGCTTAGTATAAGGACTAGGATCATCAAATTTTGTCAGTTGATGCATCTTAGGACCTAATATCATGTTGTCTCAAAAGTAGGTCATGGTGACCTACTTTTTGAATTTCGCAGGTAATTATTATTAAATGGATTTTGATGCATATCTTGGACACTTTTGATCCTATGATCATCAAAAGTTGTCAGTTGATGGATCATGGGACTTTGAACTGCGTCATGTAAAAAGTATGCCACCATGACCTACTTTCTGAATGTTATAGCTAATCATTTATGAATACATTTTAGGTAGTTATTTCAGATACCGAGAGATTTAGAATCATCAAACCTTTCAAGTTGATGCGTCTAGAGGCCTCAAAACATATTTATAAAAAAAGTAGGTCACAGTGACCTACTTTTGAATTTTGCAGACATTCAAATTTCACATTTTCAATTTTAGATGCATATTTGGGACACTATTAAAGCTAGAATCATCAAACTTTGTCAGTTGATGCATCTTGAGTCTTCATAGTTTGTTGACCGAAAAGTAGGTCACCGTGACCTACTTTTGGAATTTGACGGCTATATTTTAATATTTCAGATACTATTTGACTTGCTATTATCAAACTTTGTCAATTGATGCATGTTGAGTCGTCAGAGTGTGTTGACTAAAAAGTAGGTCATCGTGACCTATTTTTGGATTTTGACGGCCATATTTGAATATTTCAGATACTATTTGACTTACAATCATCAAACTTTGTCAGTTGATGGGTCTTGAGTCTTCAGAGTGTGTCGACCAAAAAGTAGGTCACTGTGACCTACTTTTGGAATTTGACATTTATATCTGAATATTTCAGTTACTGTTTGACTTCAATTATCAAACTTTGTCAGTTGATGCATCTTGAGTCTTTGGAGTGTGTCGACCAAAAAGTAGGTCACTGTGGCCTTCTTTTGGAATTTGACGGCTATATTTGAATACTATTTGACTTGTCAGTTGATGCATCTTGAGTCTTCAGTGTGTCGACCAAAAGTAGGTCACCGTGACCTACTTTTGGACAGTTACATTTAAATTTTTAGGTGCTATTTGACTTAACATCATCAAACTTTGTTAATTGATGAATCTTGGTTAGTGAGAATTTTTGCCTGTTCTACAATGTATCAGAAGAGCGATTCTTGACCCATGGGCCTCTTGTTTTATATTCGGATGAATCAGAATTTATTCAAAAACTTCAACGTGAGAAGAAAAAAAAATTCCTGCTGTGACCTTCAATTCAACATTTAGATATATCGATGACGTTTTACCTATTAACAAAAATAACTTTCATTCATATGTCGATTAAATATATCCCTGTGAACTTGAAATAAAAGACACCACAGAGTTTCTCCATCGTCAACTTCCCATACTTAAGTAGCAATATTCCAATATCACCTGCATATGGTGTTTATATCTCTCAACTGATTCGATACAAAAGAGCTTGTTCTGTGTATGGTCAGTTTTTTTTTAATGGAGGCAGGCTACTAACAATGAAGGTGGTGTTGTAGGGGTTTCAACAGTCTCGTTTAAAGTCAGCATTTCGCAATTCTGTGGTCGTTATAATGATCTAATTTGCTACAAAACCTTTCATTGGGTCAAATGATGTCTGACATGTTTCATACCGATTGTTAGGCCGTTCTTGGCACTCTGATTTTGACTACGGGTAACTCCGTTTACCTGATCAGTATATAGGGCTCACAGTGGGTGTGACCGGTCAACAGGGGATGTTTACTCATCCTAGAAACCTGATCCCACCTCTCGTATATCCAAGGGTCCGTGTTCGCCCAACTCTCTATTTTGTATTGCTTATACGAGTTATGTTCGTTATCTTCACCTTTCGTGCAAGAGAGAAAATCAAATGTAGTGTATGTAGTCATTTACAAGAATTTAAAATTTAATTTAAAGAATACATGAAAACGATTGATATTTCTTATAATCATCAAAAACAACGGCGCCAAAAAAAACCCCAAAAAAATCAAAAAAAAAATCAATAAATAATAAAAATCAAAGTACTTAAAGTACTCGTGGGAGTTGAACATTGTGGAAATTCAGTTAGAACAGATAGCACTGGAAGGGTAGGGGGATAAATGACTGTATATTATCATGATTTTAAATACAAATCAATTGTTGTTGTTTTTCAAAGCGTTACAACAGCAAACATGGATAATGGAAGGCCCATGGGCCACAACCCTCCTCGAGTAACTGAAGTCGTGTTGTTGTTTTCTAGAATTTCACCCCTTTATATTCTCATGAAAAATGTGACCACATATTATGGCCCAAACATGCAAATCAATATGGTTTTCAATGCCTTGCAGTTATGAAGAAGTTTTTCCCCTGTATATATACATTCAAGTTTAATCCTAGTTGTAGCTAATTCTAAGGATTCATTACTTGAAAAGGTAGTCCAATATGCTAAACTGTCACCTGAGTATACTACAGTCCTGTAGAGGATCAATGGAATGGTAAATAATTGTATAATAACTCAAAATAAATGAAATGCAAAAAAATTAAAAATTGTCCGGCATCGGAAATGCACAAGCCGAGTTGCACAAGGAATGGGCATAGAGGGAACCGGCAGAAAAGTTTGCAAGAATTATCAAGCAGGGGGTAAAATTTTGCGTACATAAATTTCAGCCAACTTAAATCCTTTGTGACCTTGACCTTTAACCCTTGACCAAAATCAATAGGCTTCTTTGTCTCATCAAGGGCGATAATCCATCTAAGTTTAATTGAGATCCTATAATTTGTTAAAAAATCATAGTGCAGAAAACAAAATTTTCTCCAAATTTCAGTCTATTTATAGCCACTGTGACTTTGACCTTGTGACCCCAGAATCGATAGGCTTCTTGTCTTACTTAATCGATCTAAGTTTGATTGGGATCCTATAATTCGTTCAAGAGCTATGGTGTGGAAAACAAAATTTTCTCCAAATTTCAGTCTATTTATAGCTAGTGACCTTGACCTTTGACCTAGTGACCCCAGAATCGATAGGCTTCCTGGTCTTACTGAGGGTGACAATCCATCTAAGTTTGATTGAGATCGTATGATTCGTTCAAGAGCTATGGTGCGGAAAACAAAATTTTCTCCAAACTTCAGTCTATTTATAGCCACTGTGACCTTGACCTTTGACCTAGTGACCCCAGAATCTATAGGCTTCCTCATCTTACTGAGGGTGACAATCCATCTAAGTTTGAATGAGATCCTATAATTTACTCAAGAGCTATGGTGCGGAAATGAAATGTTGATGCGTGCCCGCCTGCCCGCCCAAAGGCACTTCATCAGATCATAAGCCGAGTTCGACTTAATCGCAACTCCGCTAAAAATGAAACACTAGTCAAATAATGTTATTTATTGCCAAGGTATTTGGGATATTATACTGTGGCTCAAACAGGGGGTGAATGAACCTGACAGAATGGGAAGAATATAGCGGAATCAGACTCGTGATGTTGGAAATCTATAGTGATTAATAAACTATACATGTACAAAATCCATAACTATTTTTTTTTTCAGTTTGTGAGGGAGAATCCTCATGTCTCTTTCATCTGTAGACAAATAAACAATTTTTTTTTGACCAGAGCAATTTCCAATCCTTTTTGCAGCATAAATTCAACATTGTGGCAACTGGGTTAAACTTTGATAGTGAAGTCAAACATGGCAGCACCTTATCCCATGCTCTTAAAATTTCTGTTTGACACACTCTCATGACATCCACTCAAACATTACAGAGTGCAGCAAAATCTCATTGTAATAGGGGATTCAAAATGGATAACTGGTACAAAATATGCTACATACTATTAAAAAAGGATAATGAATTTGACATATTGATGTCTTGGATTGATTGGAAAAGGAAATTCTGACATCGGGGCTCTAAGCGTTTTCAAACATTGTCATTTGATAAAAGTGTTCTACATTTTTAAAAATAGAGATTAATATGTCTTTACATACATAGGTGAGAAAGTTTCCATTATTCCTAGCCGAGACATACCATGTATGAACAAAAAATTCATAAACAAATATCACACTACTCACGTAGAAAATGTGGACCTTACCGTCATCAAGCGCCGCGAAACATGCCATTTCGAGATTTTCGTCGACGAAAGCTCGGTAACAGTAATGAATAAGGTACACTCATTTTGTATCTATTTTGTGACTTTCTTTATTAAAAGACACAGTTCTCTAATATGTAACGTGCAATTACTACGTAATTCAATAACTTGAAGCATGAAGCAGTTTCACTTTGCAACCGGATATAAGAAATTTTATTTCGTATTCCGATCCCAATCGAAAGTTGTTGACTGGGAATGACGTGTTTTAATTCAATATACATGTAACATCAAGCATTTTTTATATCACATTAAAAACAAAACAAATATATACACACACGCAATGTTGTAGAGTTATTTCTTGTAAATTTTCTGGGGTTTCGCACCATATTCGATATTTCGCGCCACGGTGTCAATAGGTCTTGTGTGCAGTTGTCGTTCGTTTCCCTATCAATGTTTATAGGTGACGCTGCGCTACAAACGACAATTTTCAACCTTATCTTTTATTTTTCTATGTATATCAGTATCAATTTGATCGAAATCCTGTATTCAAATTGATTTGAATACAATATCATTGCATTTACTTACATGTCAATTATCAAAATTAGATTAATTCAGAAAAGTTACATGGATTATTTAATGGCGGATGTTTATAAAAGTTTATGTTGATTTACCTAGGAGTAAATCAGCTGACACAGAACCCCCGCTGACGACCACTATACAAATCAATACAAATTACTGCGCAGAAAAGTGCGTGATGACCCAAGGAGATTGAACATAGTTCAACTCCCAAAAAAACAATAAATATTTGTAATATGACCTTGTACTTTTCAGATGTGTGTAAAATTTATAAATGCACAGTAAAATACATTTTTGAAAAACAAAAATCATCGTTAATTCTCCAATGATGATTTCCTCAACTGCTGAACGTCCATATTGAAAGCGCTACACTATACCAAATTATTTTGATTATACAAACGTAGGGTGTAAACCGACTACACATGGTGTACAATGGTGTAGACAAATCAAGCGCGCCCAATATACATGTAATAACAACAACATAGACCTTTAAAGTATATATCTAGATAAAATTCTTATCTGTTGTGGCATTTTGTACGAAAACTAGGTTTGCTGGATCCGCCCCCAAGAACTTGGCTGCAGCGTCTATTGCCGTCATGTACATTCGAGGAGTTGTCTCTCGGAAGAACGCCCCCGTATTGTCGTTCTGAGCATCTAACAATCTAAATGTAATAATTATAACATGTGATTACATCTAATACTAGTAATCTAAATATAAAAACAATCTACCGATTATAAAGTCTCCCAAACGAAGTCCTGGTTGTATAAATGTGGTTTGTTCTGAGTATTACTATTTTCCTCCCTTGACAAAATCCATGCCAATTTTAAATTCACTTAAAAATCTAGATCACTAAGACTTTGATTTTGAAAATTTTCAAGAAATCCCCCTTTTTTCCTTTAGTAAAAACTGGTGTCGATCTTAATCCTAGTTGGTAGATCCTAACATCCTCTCATTATTTTTTATGATCCTTTGTCTCTATCAGTCCCAGTTCTAAAGTTATGTTTTTATAATCAAGGTCAAAGGTCACTGGATGCGGAAGTAGAAGAAGTGGAAGGATAATGTTAGGGAGACTTAATTATGATATAGGCGAAAATAACAAACAGTGATCAATCTTATAACTCCTAACAGTAATACAAACTAGAGAGTTGGGCAAACACGGATATCTGATTAGTCTTACTATGATACGATTGATTGGTTGTTTTTACGTCCCGTCGACATCTTTTCGCTCACATTGAGACGTCACCAGCTGTAGGTGAAGTACCACAAATTTAAACCTATACTTAGCACCCATGGCCGTAGCAGTTAGGATTTTTTTTTTATCGTGCCAACGCCTGTCACGACACGGGAACTCCGTTTTTAAGTTCATATCCGAAAGACCACCGATTGCCGAGCGTTTTGACGAAGGAGCAATCACTACTTATTTTAACGTCTTAGTTTGACGCGGCCATGGCACGAGCGGGGCTCGAACTCACGACCTCCCGGTTATGAGCGAACGCTCCACCACTGAGCTATCGCGACCGGTTCGATTAGTCCAATTATCTAAATACCCCCGGTATGATAATCATGATATTTGATTACATCTAATAATCTAAAAATGATAATTAGAATATTTGATTATATCTAATGATAGTCCCGTGAGGATTCGGGTTAAAATTACGTCCCTCTCGAGAATTTTTCACTCATAGAGAATTTTGAAGATAAATGTTATAACAAACGCTTTCGTAGCAGTATGGGTTCTTTATCATTCTAACGCCTGCTGTGACACCAGACCTCGTTTTGATATAATAAAACCTGGGACTCACTTCTGCATGCCAAGATCTCGTGGGGATCCGGGTTATAATAGGTCCTCAGTACCCCTTGCTTGTCGCAAGAGGCGACTAAATGGGGCGGTCCTTCGGATGATACCGCAAAACCCAAGACCCTGTGCCACAGCAGGTGTGGCTCGTTAAAGATCCATTCCTGCTAAAAGGCCGTAAGCGCCGAGCATAGGCCTACATTTTGCAGCCCTTCACCGGCAGTGGTGACCGTGGCGTCTCCATGTGAGTGAAATTCTTGAGAGGGACGTTAAGCAATATAAAATTAATCAATCATCTTTTGTATGGAGTTCTCACTGCACTCGATATTACAATATAGAGTTGTTTATACGGACTGATAATTTGTAGTTGTACATCAATGAGTCTATAAACGACATACTGTGCATTTTGTGTGTGGAAAATCCAGTACCTTATTATGTTCCCCAAACAAAATTAGGGAACATAATGTTTTTACTCTGTTCTTATTTTCTCCGGTATTTATTTTGTCCGGGAGTGTTCTCAGAAACTACATAAGTGATTATGGAGCGCCAAATTAACATAAACTCAAATAATTGAAGATATCTTCAATTATTTATAGATATCATCAATTCATTTGATGCGCGCAACAATTGATTTAAAGATCTCTTCAAATAATTAATGATATCTTCAATTCTGAATTATTGCGCGCATTAATTGAATTGATAGCATTAATTCTTCAGCTGAATTGACGCGCGCTATAATTGAATTAATGATCTATTAAAATGAATTAAATTGATGCGCGCTACAATTCAGTTGAAGAGAGCAATAGTTGATATATAGCTGCAATAATGTAGCCCTCTCTGATTTCTTTTTAAGGGAGAGGACTACAACTCCTTAGGATCTCCGTAATGGTGCAAATGCGGGAGTGATTCACTCCCGCAACATTTGCGCTCATTCTAAACATTTCCTGACTTTCTTTACGTAAATAAAATGATATTCTATGTTTCTTAGTCAATATATAAATTTACAACCTGCAAATTAAGATTTGTGAGGCTGTATTCTACCGTTTTCAACAATTTCGATAAATTCCAATTTCTCGATTCATATTTGTGCGCCATGTTTGATGTACTGAAGTTTCAACTTCCGATTGTCAAGTCATTTGCATATGCCATATAAGGTAGTATTTACATCAATGGACAAGTATGGAGGCGAAAGCTATTTCGTCGGTATTGAAAAGGTTTGAATTTAATATTAAGTTAAAAACCAAACAGCAGAGTGTAAATTCTTTCTGCAACAATATGATTTTCCTTTCTTTGTCGAAGTGGCTCGAGTAACTACATTTTCGCGCTGATTGTCAATGTTTAGGTTTTTCATTAGATCCACCTACGAGATCTCGCGATAACAAGCATGGCGGAGCAGACAAATAATTTTGCATGCTGTACATTATATTTAATGAAAAACACCTTTATTAGACATGTCCGAGCACAAAGTTGGTACTCCTTTTGGTGTAAACAACATTTGGGACTAATACACAGAGTTTATTATCGGTTATTCATAAAATTATTTTGCACCATTACGGAGATCCTATGGAATTGTAGCCTTATCCTGAAAACGTCAGAATGAAAAAAATCGGACAGGGTTACATTATTGCAGCTAGTTGATATAATGCGCGCATTAAATCCATTGATGAGAACAATAATTGAATTGATGCGCGCATTAATTCAATTTATATTGCTGTCTTCAATTGAATTAATGATATCTTTAATTCATTTGAAGAGAGTAATAATTCTTTTAGAGAGAGCAACTATATGATTAAAGATATCTTCAATTGAACATAATTTATCCACAATTGAATTAATGATCTCTTTAATTGAATTGTTGCCCTTTTTAAAAGAATTAATGCGCACATTAATTCCTTATACAAAAGCATTGTAAATGATTTAAAGATATCTTCAATTGAATTAAAGAGATCATCAAATTATTTATACCGAGCTCTAAATTAATTATTGCGAGCAATATTTCTACTAAATTGATGCTCTCATGAAATTAATGCGCTCTCATTAATTCAATTGATGCGCGCATTAAGCAATAATTGAATGGAAGCGCGCATTAATTCATTTGAAGAAAGCAATAATTGATTTCATGCGCGCATTAATTCAATTAAAGAGAGCAATAATTGAATTGATTATATCTTTAAATAATTGACGATATCTTCAATTATTTGAGTTTATGTTAATTTGGCGCTCCATAAGTGATCGATATGAAACTTTCTAGGATGAGAGTGTAGCATTTGTAGACGTGCAGAACGTGTATTGCATTTTTGATACCGTACAAATTATTCGAAATCAGAATACACAAGGGATCGATATGAAACCTTAATAGGATTTGATAGTATATCATAAGTAGATGTACAGAACGATAGTAATTTTTTGTCTCCACGCGCGTGCATGCGTATACACGTGCATCACACTTTTTATGCTAACTTTGTACTCGGTATAACTTTTTTTGTTGTTCAGTGAAATGGTTTGATATTGACATCATAGGTAGAATTGATTTGCATGGTCAAAATTACCAATCTGCACCTGTACTTCTTTTTGATTGGATAATATTAAAACGTCTGTAACTCTTATGAATGAAGCGAATGAGACGATATTCACAGAATAGGTAGATAGTATGTGTATCTATAGATTCGTGTAATCAAAAATGCCACCGCGCACGTACATTGTCTGTTCAAAGTTCATTTTTGAAGGACAATAACGTTTTTGTTTTTCATCAAATTCTTCCGATGTTGAGGTTTTAGATGTGTCTTGGTACTCCTTAGAAATTGCTGTGGTTAAAATTATTGCTCAGCTCGTGCATACACGTGTGCTGAATTCTGATTGGATGAATTTTAAATCACAATATTTTTCTTATATTTAATGCAAACGTTATGAAATTTATCCTGTAGGTATATGATACATCAACAAAGGTGTGGAGTCATACTCACGTGCGTGTGTATGCACATGTATTGTTTTCTTTCATTTCTTGGTTCTGAAATGACCATAACGTACTAATTTAGGGCTAAAATAAAATGATATTTTGTTGTAGGTTTGCAATGCTTACTGAATGATGTGATTAATATATGCTAAATCAAATTTGCATGGGGGAGAATGCAAGTGCATTTTAAATCTCTTATGAATAGGAAAAATTGAATGATTTTGACATCATACGTTCACACTTCAAATACCGAGAATGTAATGCGATTCGTTGTGCAAAAAGCTCAGTGACATCACTTTTAAATGGGGGAATGTTTGGGGAGCATCAGTAACGGTCCCCGTTACAATTAGAACTAGTTTAGTCTACAATGTGTGAAAGACTAATCAAGTTAATGTGGGTTTAATTTATACAAATCTGGTAAAACCAGAGACGTTGACAGAGGTGTTAGTGAGGACAAGGAACTATAACTCTGGGTAGACTGGTAAGTAGTTGTACCGACACGGAATTCATCGTAGTATATCCTCAGGATCATGATGGTGAATAAAATTTGTAGAAAATACTGATATCTACGATTTGTCTATTTTACATAAATGCAATTGTATATGTATTTGATATTAATTATTCGATGCATAGGGGGGGGGGGGGGGGGGGGGGGGGGGGGGGGGGGGGGGCATTCAATATGTTTCCGGCGGCCACAACGATATTTCTGAAGATACTTTACTGGGGTTGAAGAATGCTTAAAAGTCTACGGATATTAGCATTGCTAGTATTTTAGTAGTACTTGACCAACTGCAGTCATCAGGTTGAAATTGAATCAAGTGTCTGGTTTTTAAAGTTTGTTGGTTGTCGTTGTGGCTCTTTTATCGAATACTATGACGACCGTGTTTTGCGTGCCAGAGGGATTGTGATCTCGGACACGGGACACCATTTCACCGGACGAGCCATGTACATAATTATTATGTATAATGCAACAATGTAAATCTATATATGAAAAGGTAATTGTATCAAATATGTAAAATTGTATTGGCTACTGACACATAAGTTGATGTTATAGGGGTTTCAACAGCCTCGTTTGAAGTCAACATTTCGCAAATTCTCTGGTCGTTATAACGAATTAAAGTACAAATACAACCCGGTCATTAGGTCTAATGCTATCTGACTTGTTTCATACAAATCATTAGGTAGTTCCTTACATACTGGTTTTGACTAATGATGACTTTGTTTACCTGATCAAGGTATAGGGCGTAACTGGTCAACAGGAAAATGCTTCTCCTCGTTACCACCTGATCCCACCTCTGACGAGTCCAGGGGTCCATGATTGCCCTAATCTTAATTTTCGTATTCTCTATAGGAATTATGAGATTGATCACAGTTTGTCATCTTCACTTTTGCGTCGGTCTCGTACAAAAAAAAAAATAAAACTTTGTATGGATGTTCACCTTTTCAAATAGTTCTTCAATCGACATACTATTTTGGAAAAATCTTGATTGGATTGGTAGTGTTTCTGGACAATCACAGAATATGCACTCAGGTTGAGGTTAATATAAATGTGTCAACCTAGAGTGGCCAATGCGAATTCTTGTAATAATCATATAATACTGTCGATTGAAACGTAGATTGTTTGTTTACACGATTTTCTTCCTTTCTTTCACAGAGACCCCATAGTCTGCCAAAGAGGGACCGCATACTTATTAATCGTACAAATGTATATGGAATTCTAATGTTAACAATTTCGAACTGAAGTGCTAGCAGTATTGTCTGCCTTGTCGTTGCCACGAATACCAATATGGCTTGGAATAAAAAAAATATAAATTGCTTTATCTTGTTTTCTGCAGTGGCAATATTGATTCAGGATGTCTAGAATATGGGTAATCTAAGTCCCAATTTTGCAAGCTTAGTATACAGGAGTGAGAATCTGAAACAAAATAGCAGTTTTATCTGATAATTTGATATAGTTGAATGCAATTGTATGGCCTTGACCTCGGGTATAAATATTTTTGCCTGAGCAGGATTGATTGATTGTATCTTGTTTAACGTCCCTCTCGAGAATTTTTCACTCATATGGTGACGTCAACAATACCGGTGAAGGGCTTCAAATTTAGGCCTATGCTCGGCGCTTACGGCCTTTGAGCAGTGAGGGTTCTTTAGCGTGCCACACCTACTGTGACACGGGTCATCCGTCTTTAAGGTCATCTCCGAGGACCTGTGGCAGCAACACCTGATGCCGAGCGTTTGGCGATGGAACTGTCACTACCTGTTTTCAGGTCTGTAACGATCGGAATTCGAACCCCGACCTACAGCACGCCATGCGAACGCTCTACCTCTAGACCACCGCGGCGGCCCGAACTGGAAGTCGATTAGAGAAAATAATCATTAATAACCACTCTCACATTATACTTTGAACCAACGTCTGGCCTTTGAGACTGTTTAAGTTTACATTGTTAGTTTATGACTGGATTTGTTTCTGACGTTTTAGAGACTGTTAGATATGTATCCACTAATGGTTTGTAAAATTTCCAGTCATATAATGGAATCAGAAAAAGGTTTAATCAATTCTTAACTAAGGGGATATTTCTAATGGTCAGCAAAACTTTGAATGTCAGTTGTTGAGGTACAAGTGAGATACAGCATTCGCAATTCTTTGTGATGTAAACAAGTTTTGTTTAACATATACATGTATATTTAGCTGCAATAATGTAGCCCTATCCAATTTTTTTTTTATTCTGACGTTTTCGGGATAGGGCTACAATTCCATAGGATCTCCGTAATGGTGCAAAATAATTTTATGAATAACCGATAATAAACTCTGTGTATTAGTCCCAAATGTTGTTTACACCAAAAGGAGTACCAATTTTGTGCTCGGGCATGTCTAATAAAGGTGTTTTTCATTAAATATAATGTACAGCATGCAAAATTCTTCGTCTGCTCCGCCATGCTTGTTATCGCGAGATCTCGTAGGTGGATCTAATGAAAGCCTAAACATTGACAATCAGCGCGAAAATGTAGTTACTCGAGCCACTTCGACAAAGAAAGGAAATCATATTGTTGCAGAAAGATTTTACACTCTGCTGTTCGGTTTTTAACTTGATATTTAATTCAAACCTTTTCAATACCGACGAAATAACTTTCGCCTCCATACTTGTCCATTGATGTAAATACTACCTTATATGGCATATGCAAATGACTTGACAATCGGAAGTTGAAACTTCAGTACATCAAACATGGCGCACAAATATGAATCGAGGAATTGGAATGTATCGAAATTGTTGAAAACGGTAGAATAGAGCCTCACAAATCTAAAGTTACAGGTTGTAAATTTATATATTGACTAAGAAACATAGAATATCATTTTATTTACGTAAAGAAAGTCAGGAAATGTTTAGAATGAGCGCAAATGTTGCGGGAGTGAATCACTCCCGCATTTGCACCATTACGGAGATCCTAAGGAGTTGTAGCCCTCTCCCTAAAAAAAAAAAAAAAAAAAAAAAAAAAAAAAATCAGAGAGGGCTACATTATTGCAGCTAATGTATATTGCTTCATAGAAAATATGCTTAACACAAAATGAGATGTGACAAACACTAGAAACTCTTTAACTATGTTCAGAATGAGCTTGTAAATTAAAAAAAAAAAAACTGCGTTAAGGAGGCACTCTACATCGTCATAATGACTGACTTCCTTTTAAAACATGGATAAAAATATAAATATTAGCAATATTTTTCTATCGATGTTTGAAATTTTTCTCAGATTACTTTCAACTAAAACTGTATTTTTCGACTAACTAAAGTAAATTTGAAAGTTTTCAATTTCATAATATAGTTGTACATATCCTCCACTTTTCATCCATATCAAATTTCTCTGGTGTAGCATACTTCCTAAAATGAAACTTTTACTAGTATATTTCATCTATGTAAATATAACATAAGCCTTCTTTGTATCTATCTTGTAACTCGACGACTGAAATTAAAATTTGTTGCTGATCATTAGAAATACTTTAGTTAAGTATTCTTTAACATTGAAAATAGAAAAATAAAATTAAAAAAATTTCAGCTCAAATCGTGTCCACGCCCACTTCGAATCCGTTCGGTGTTTGCGGATTCAACTTCGCTAGCCAAGGGTGACGATACACGGTGTTTGTCATTCACCCTTGGCAGAAGTAGCCGACAAAATAAGAACTGATGAAACCATTTGCTTGGCTTTGTCTCTTGGTGTTCGCACGAATTATACTCATTGACGCTTCATGCTTTTATCGTGTGAAAATGATGAGAAGAACCTAATAAATTTGATGTGTTTAGTGTTAAATGATATGATTATTATTGACTACTTGTTTCTAAATATATTTTAGACGACCTGCTTTTACCCCCCCCCCCTCCCAATCGTTCCATTTTGCGTAATAGAGTTTCATAAATTTCCATCAATGAAAATGCATGATACATTAAAAAAAATGGATGCGCCCAAATGCAGAACAAAGGAAGAAAACAATTCCTCACCCACTTCTGAATTTACACAACAGATCAATGAAGTGTTAAGTTCAATCTCCCAAAGCAAAGCTGTATCAAAGCTGTACGAGGATGACACACAGACACCAGCTTCGCTAGCCATTACAAAACAGAATGATATATGATGGGTCCAACTCAAACAGATGAGGGCATGGAGTTGGGCTTTCACCAACTCCAAGGAATTGTAGTTTCCCACGTTTCGATAGTATAACGGGAATTTTGCTGGCTGTCGGGGCAATATTATCGTGTGTTGTATTTTGTAGGGAGAATGGTTAATACGTGTACAATAAAGAAAGGTAAACCAGGTGAGACAGTATATGTTAACGGTAATAGTTTGTTTGCTTTATGTCCCGTTGAAAATTTGTCACTTATATTGAGACGTCACCAGCTGAAGGCGAAGTGCCACAAATTTAGCGTCCAGGGCCGAAGCAGTGAAGTTTCTTTAACGTGCCAAGGCTTGCAGCGACATGGGACAGCTGTTGTTAAGGTCATATTCGAAAAACTTCTAAACGCTGAGCTTTTGGGCGAAGGAGCTATCACTGCCTATGTTTACGTTTTGGATTTGTCGCGGTCGTGGCACGAGCGGGGCGCGAACTCACGAACTCCCCGCAATGGTGACGTCTCCATGTGAGTGAAATATTCTCGAGAGGAACGTTAAATATACAACCAATCTAGAGACAAGGTTGTAAAATCTTACAGGATGGAAGAAGACCCAGGAAATTCAAATTGACACTGAATTGTGAATTGGTGAAGATGTTGGCGAAGTAATTTGAGATGAACTTGCTGGAATCACAAACTATTATCACTTGATACATGTACCATCAAGAATAAAAAAGTCCTTGCAAAAACACCCGGAGAACTGTGACAATGTTTATACGCTGTACCTCGTGTATCACGTGTCAACAAAGAAACGTGAACCAAATGCAAAGATAGACTTTTACAAACAATAGGGATTTATGAAGAAAGTGTTGTAAACAAGGTCATCTTCACAATTTTACGAGTAATTGATGTTCAAAATCAGGACAGCTAACATGATCGTGAATTTTGTAATTTTATGGATACAGTATTTTACTGGGACATACAAACACGTCCATGCTTGTTCAAACCTACGCAGTGATTATTCTGCTTTATGTGACGGGAATGTACCTGTTAGGTTACTCTGGTCTAAAGATGACTTAGTTAAGTTGGCAATGTGAGAATGAATTTTCAGTAAAAAGAGAAAAAAGAAAATGGTTTTGGAATCGACTAAACAAAAGAATTCCGGTTGAAACCGAATAAATGAGGACACAAGAGTCCAAAACAAAATCATTATCACTTGCATATGGTGTACATGTCTCTCAACTGATTCGATACGTAAGAGCTTGTTCTGCGTATGATCAGTTTTTAAATCGAGGCAGGCTACCTATAAACAAATTGATGTTATAGGGGTTTAAACCGTCTTGTTTAAAGGCAGCATTTTGCAAATTCCATGGTCGTTATAACGATCTAGTTTGCCAGTACAACCTGTCATTTGGGTCAAATGCTGTCTGGCGTGTTTCATACCAATTCTTAAGTCGTTCTTTACACTCAGAGTTTGACTACGGATCACTCTGTTTACCTGATTAAGATATAGGGTTCATGCTGAGTATGACCAGTCGATAGGGGATATAGGTAGATATTGATTGGTTTCCCATGTATAACAGTGGGGTATAATCAATCCTTCACAGCATGTGGACGGCATTGTTTTAAAAAAAAAAAATGACATCCCCACAAAAATGGAAAACTTTGGCATTGGACACAAATACAAATTACATGTAGTAATTGCAATAGATAAGAATCTGAAGTCGTAATCTGAAATGACGAAGATGTTTTAATTAAGTACTTTCAAACAGGTTGCCGCTATCACAGTGCATTGAAAATTATTTAGATTTTGCAAGGCCGGGTTCACATTAAAATCTCAAAATAAAATCTCTATAATATCTGAGGCGGACAACGACAATGACTTTACAGACAACACACCACTTGCTGATGTTATTTAGTGAACTTTATAAAGGAAACAACTGATTCTCAAATTCTGATGGTAGACTATACAAATGTTTACACAGCGATCGTTTCGAGGGAGGAACTTACTACCGACATCATAGTAGAAACATACTACAAGGGAAATATTGGCGACAAAAGTGAGAATGGTTAGACATTCCAATGAAAATGTAACCTACAATCAATCTCGAAATTGTATTTGTAAATTGAAAAAAAAAATCAAAAACATGTACAGATGCTACCTAAAGTCGAAATTTTTGTAGAAAAAGAAAATTGAAATATTCATTGTTGATCAGCTCAATGCAAACTGTGTTGTGATAAATTCATAATTCTGCTTCTGTAATCGGGATCGAAATGCAAATGCAAAATGAAGCTTCTGATATGGTCAACATTTCTGATTTCGCTTACAGGTATTTTGAACTTCGCGTATAGATTGGTCCTCTGAATTCCAGTGCATATGGGGTAAGTTGTGTATATAATGATGAATGTATACATATCCCTTTGGTTACACTTGTTACTATCCGGTCATTTATAAACTTGTGATTTGTAAAAGGAAATAAACACAACCAACTTTTAAATATGAATATATACGAAATAAAGTCATCTTTCAAATTGAGGATGAAACAATTTTTGAATTGTCAGAGAAAGTGGATAGAGAAAGTGGATAGAGAAAGTGGATAGAGAAAATGGATAGAGAAAGTGGATAGAGAAAGTGGTTGATGCTCTTACTGTTGTTGTTTATCCCGGATCTTCAGAGGAACCTCTCCATACGCCCCGTGATTTACATAAGTAAAACCCTCCTCAAAATGGAAACACTCTTTTTTCATGGAAGCCCCAAACTCGATCTTTGACAGCTCCATGCCTGTGAGATGATGGTAAAGTGTACTAGTTCGGGAGTCAAGTGTCACATTTGCGATCTGCCGCAATGCGAAGTCACGACTGACCTTTTATTTTAGTGTAGAAATGAACGCGTTTTGTATTGAGAGACTGCTTACAATGATACAAGTATGTATCGTAAGGTTACATTTATTTACTCAGTTTAGATTGGTAAATGAACACGTACGAATTGTACTTGATTCTGTGCGTATGATCTCTTGGCTTAAATCATATGTACATTGAGTAATAATTATAAATTGAACCATTGCTTTCATATCGAAACTTATGTATTTTATCGTACCTCAGCGCGCTGTCAAGTGGAAAGCAAGACTGGAAAACTCTGGGTAACACTATCTGTCCCAAGCCATTTCATGGCATGGACGTAAAAAGAAAATATCTACTTTACAGACTAAATATATATAAAAATAAATCTACTCCCCCACCCAGGCCTTGTATTTGAGTTTGATGCCAACCCCAGATCACCATCTCGGTAAAGCGTTCACTTCGTGACCTAGAGATCTGAGTTCGAGCTCTGTTCGTGCCATGGCGTAAACATCGATTGTGATTGCTCCTTCGCCAAACGCTCGCGGTATATCACGGATCTTTCGGATGACCTCCCGTGTTGCAGCAAGCGTTGGCACGTTAAAGAACCCTCACTGCTAAGCGCAAAGCATAGGTCTAAATTTGTGATATTTCACCTACTGTAATTGACGTCTCAATATGAATAAAAAATCTCGAAATGGCGAAAACCAAACAAACCAACCAATCCCGGGTCAACACAACCTGAACATATACATACATCAGTCTACTCTCCCCACAAAGTTAAACAATGCCATGAATTATTCTGAACTGACGATAATGACCAATGACATCACCCCTTTTACTGACCGTGACGGACAACCATTTTGACTGTCAGGATCAGCACCACCATTACATTCCGGTGAACCACCGAACTGCTGGCGGACTCTTTCGATATTGAGCATGATGGGTAATATATGAGTGTCTCAAATTTGTATTACTATGTATAAAGCATACATGTATGTATCATGAAACAGAAATGCAGCGACAAATACAGACGTTTTGCATTAGATACACACGTGCCCTTTATAACACTACCTGGTACATGATCATCATTCTTTATTATTCTTTTTAGAACACATGTAGTTTCATTCGTAGTACATCTGATATTTCGCTTGAAAGTAGACACCATTTTGAAATGAATGGAGAAAAAGAGTCAGAAAAGGAGAAATGTGATGTATTGCCTTTCGAAATAAGTAAAAGAAATTCAACGAAGAGACATGTTCATTGATTGAAAATGCATAATGATTGTATTTGTATTGATGACACATTTTCAAATACAATGTATATATTATATATAATAAAAGCAATAGTGTATGTCAGAATGACCAGTATCAGCCCTCGAGATTCACCTGTACATTTACAAAGTGACTAAAGTGAGTGAAAATTATATTACAAACCTTTACTTTATTTAAATGCGATGAAGATGGAGTTCTTGAAAAATAAATGAGAAGAATTAATAGCTACATGAATAACGTTTTCTATCACCATTACGTGGACGAAGCTTATATTAACCGCTTTGCTTTATTTGACATTTGTTTTTTTTTCGTTTGCCTATGCAGAATCTCTACAATGGACATTCCGTGTGCTTTAAGAATGGTGACAAGTTTTATTACTTAACTCGGGGTAGTGGGCTCTAGCATTACTAGCCTAGCCATCACCCATTACTCCCTAGGGTACCCGGGTTAGAATAGGTCCTCAGGATCCCTTGCTTGTCGTAAGAGGAGATTAAATGGAAGTCCTTCGGATGACACGGCAAAAACCGAGTCCCGTATCACAAAGACAGTAAGCGCTGAGCATAGGCCTGCATCCCTTCAACGACAATGGTCTCCCATATGGGTGTAAAATTCATGAGAGGGACGTTAAACAATATAAAATCAATCAATTGTGGTAGCTCAGTAGGTAGAGCGTTCGTAACCGAGAGGTCGTGAGTTCTATCCTCGCTCGCACCATGGTCTCGTCAAACCTAAAACGTTAACATAGGTAGTGGTAGGAACTTCACCACTCCATTCCCTGCCAACAAATTACCGGCAGATCTGGCTGATATGTGTAGTGACTTTTTGTGCAGAAAATTACACGAATTCGCAGCTCCATTACATGTGACAATCACAAACTACTTGTTGACTCACCAGCACTCGGCGATGAAACTGAACGCAGCCATTTCCAACATGTTACTGTGGATGAAGTCACAAAGTTGATTAGGTCATCTGCCAACAAGATCTGTGAACTGGACCCTATGCCTACATCCCTTGTGAAGCAAGAAATTACAACTCTTGCTGCCGTCATCACTTATATAATAAATAAGTCACTTGAAAGTGGTTCCTTCCCAACATCTTTCAAAGGAGATATTGTGACACCACTTCTGAAAAAGGCTTTACTGGATCCTGGCATACCAAAGAACTACTGGCCAGTGTCTAACCTTGCATATTTATCCAAGTTGATTGAGAAGGTTGTAGCAGCACAGATATATACCTACCTCAGTGAGAACAATCTACTGGAACCATTCCAAAGTGCTTTCTGTCATACTCAAGGACCTTAGAATTAAGGACACGGTGTTCATGTGGTTCGCGTCCTATCTTAACAATCGGACCCAGATTGTCAAAGCGAAGGGTGCGAAGTCTGGTGCCACTGAGTTGGGCTGCGGTGTCTCCAGGGATCGGTCCTCGGGCCCTTTCTGTTAAACATTTACATGTACACAGCATCCCTGGAACCCTTCTCAGAAAGAACAATGTCTTGTACCACATGTATGCTGACGATAAATAACTGTGTATCAGCTTTAAAGTCCAACAGTCCGCTCTTGTAGTCAGTCAGATGGAGTCTTGCTTGAGGTAAGTTCAAACCTGGATGGCTCATCATCACCTCAAGATCAACACAGACAATACTGAGGTGCTAGTGATATCCTCCAAACAAATTTCCTCTAAGCTGCACATACCATCACTCCTGTTACTAAGGCCAAGGGCGTTGGTGTAACCATTGACTGTCACATGACCATAGAGGCACACATATCATCAGTGTGCAGAGGTGCCTTCATCCACCTAAGAACCTGAGCCAGCTGAGGAGATATCTGGACAGGGAATCGATGGAATGTATTGTCCATGCCTTCATAATAACAAAGCTGGACTACTATAACTCTCTCTACTACGTCTTACCATCAAAGCAGATCCAGATTTTGACTACGGATAACTCCGTTTACCTGATCAGGATATAGGTCTCACGGCGGGTGTGACCGGTCGACAGGGGATGCTTACTCCTCCTAGGCACCTGATCCCACCTCTAGTGTGTCCAGGGGTCCGTGTTGGCCCAAATATCTACTTTGTATTGCTGATAGGAGTTATGAGATTGATCATTGTTCGTTATCTTCACCTTTCATCCAGCGGCTCCAATCCATCCAAAAACGCTGCAGCCAGAATCATATTAGGCACCCGCAAATATGACAGCATTAAACCAGTATTACGCTCCCTCCATTGGCTGGCAGTTCAGCAAAGAGTCATCTTCAAGACATTGTTGTTAGTGTGCAAAACAGTCAACGACATGGCTCCATCCCACCTGCAGGAACTCATAATACCCTATGCTTCCTCCAGAAATTCCCGGTCCAGTGATCAGAGCCTAGTACATGTACAAGTGCCATTTACCACTTCATCTGTGATTCAAACTCGAGCTTTTAGTGTGACTGACCCTAAACTGTGGAATGCTCTACCATATGATATCAGAACTGCTACTAGTCTCTGTATCTTTAAATCGAAACTAAAGACTCACCTGTTTGCAAATCATTACAACTAGTCTGTGCAGATGAACCCTAAGTCAAGATTACTATGTTTTGCAACCATAACGGATTCCTTATCTTCACCTGCTAGTCATTTGTTCTTATACAACTTATGTTACTTAATTTTATTGTTATTTAAATAGCGTTTAGAAAAATATGATTTTACGCTTTACAAGATAAATTTATTATCATTATTATTGCTCCTTCGCCAAATGCTCGGCATTTAGAAGTGAAAATCACGGGTTTTTCGGAATATGATCTTAAAAATGAAGGTTCCGTATCGCGGCAGGCGTTGACACGATAATTAACCCTCACTGCTACAGCCTTGAGCGCTAAGTATAGGTCTAAAAGTGTGGTAGTTTACCTACAGCTGGTGACGTCTCAATATGAGTGAAATGAAAAATTCTTGACGGGACGTAAAACAATCGATCATTCAATTCCCAAACGGCTCTCTCTTCCTCGGCGGTAACCAGAGTAACGTGTTGAATATCTTGATTTGTTGACAATTTGATTTCCCTTTAAACTTGATTTGTTGTTGATGGTCTTCCTTTCTCGTTCATAGTCCCCCTTTTTTGTCTTTTTTGGGGGGGGGTCTTTAACTTTTGGTGCCCTTGTTTAATATTGCTGCCGATAAAATGAACGACTATTAGGCAACACGACAAGTAACGAGCATAGTAAACTTGAATTATCTAATAGTCTGACTGTGTTTTATAAGGAATGCATCTTATTTTGAGGCATTGTTAAACCCCACAAGAGAAAATCAATCTAAGCAAATGACTAACTGCGGTCCACAAGTCATTGTGAAGTGTGAGAACTTTTAGTATATTCGAAATCAAAAAACTTGTCTAAAATCAACAGTATGGAAACCTTTTTAACACTTAACGCCATCATTCCTCAGGATAAATTGAAACTAGGCTTCTTAACATCATAGATTAATACTGCTCCTTAAATAAAAATGAAACTCGGAAATATATATTGTGATCAGTAATTGAAAAAAAACACCCCAAACCCCGACTTCGTTAAAGTTGACATTAAAAAGATGCTGGAGTCCCTCATTTACAATAACAATATCTACATAGTCTTTAGTGACCAGGTCTTCCAACAGTCTGCTGGAATTTCCATTGGCATGAATTGTGCTCCTTTATTATCTTACATTTTTTATATTCCTTCGAGGCAGAATTTATTGAAAACATTCTACATGAGAAGAAAAAACTTTTGCTGTGATCTTCAGCCCCACATTTAGATTGTATTAACAATACTTATTTCCATTCATATCTCGATTAAATCTATCCTGGTGAAATCGAAATAAAAGACACCACGGAGTCTTCCACATATGCACAGGTTAACGGCGAACTAACAACTTAACTAAATGATAAATGGGGTGACTTCAGCTTCTCCATCCTCAGCTTCCCATAGAGGTGGGATCAGGTGCCTAGGAGGAGTAAACATCCCCTGTTGACCGGTCACACCCGCCGTGAGCCCCATATCCTGATCAGGTAAACGGAGTTATCCGCAGTCAAAATCAGTGTGCCAAGAACGGCTTAACAATCGGTATAAAACACGTCAGACAGCATTTGACCCAATGCGAGGTTGTATTGACGAACTAGATCGTTATAACGACCATAGAATTTGCGAAATGCTGACTTCAATCGAGACTATTGAAATCCCTGTACCATCAACTTGTTTGTCAGTAGCTTACCTCGATTTAAAAACTGACTATACCCAGAACAAGCTCTTGCATATCGAATCAGTTGAGATATATAAACACCATATGCAGATGATAATGGAATATTGCTACATAAATGTGGGAAGTTGACGATGGAGAAGCTGAAATCATCCCGTTTGTCATACAGTTGAGTTGTCAGTTTGGCGTTAATGTCTACTTTCAATAAAATATCTAAGTATGAAGCAGAAGTGGACGACTCTGTGGTGTCCTTTATTTCGAGCTCACAGGGATATATCAAATCGACATATGAATGAAAGCTATCATTGTTAATAGACAAAACGTCATCGATATATCTAAAAGTCGAATTGAAGGTCACAGCGAGAGATTTTTTCTTCTCACGTAGAATTTTTTGAATAAATTCTGCTTCATATGAATATAAAAACAGGTCAGCTAACAAAGGAGCACAATACGTGCCCATGGGAATTCCATTAAATGTATATCACAAAATGGTAAAAATAAATTGCTGTGTCATACTATCAGTAATTACTTAGAAATATTTCGCTGAAGCGTAAGAAATGAGGTCGCTCAATGATTTTTTTTATTCATTTAATATATCACATTGTTTCCTTCATTTGCCACAAACTGTGATTAATAACATAAATGATACTGTAGTTTGCCATTCCGACAAACTCTTGCGGATAAACAATCGTTCATATTAGAAAGTAATGGGGATTCATGTTAGAAATAAAGATTTTCGATTGACACTTTTCTAAGGTGAGTGCACGAATAGCGCATGATGAAATTCGATGACAGGAGGAAAAAAGATAAGACTGAATTAATATTCAATTTGTATGACACGTAGCACAGTAACACTGCATCACCTGAAGTGTCACGATTCATTAAAAAATCAACTTACGATCATTCAATTGTGCGGTCTCGAGAAGGTCTTGCGAGATCTCGTTTTAGCGCTGATCGGATATTTTCTGGACTTACATATATTAATTGATTTCAAACAAAGCTAGGAGACCAGGTGTACAATGGAACCGTCCGAGGTAGAGTTCAGCGCTGTAATGAAAGAGGGATGCTTCAACTTTGAGGAGGGATTTACCTTCGTGAATCACGGGTCATTTGGAGCTGTCCCCACAAAGATCAAAGAAAAACAGAAACAGTAAGATTTTTACACAGACCCAGGTAGGAATGGATATAAAAGCTAAATATATCATCTGTACAACGAAATAAAAGATGAAGAAGGTGGGCACTTTATCCGACAAATTTACTTTTTACGAATTCCACATATGTCATACAAACTAAAATGAACCTCAAATCACATGAAAACATTCTTAAAATAAACCTTAATTGATCGTTTTCTTATCTATTGTTTTACGTCCTATTCAAGAATTATCCTACATAGGAACGTTTTTAGTTAGTTTCTCTGTTGCCAAAACCCCCCCCCCCCCCCCCCAAAAAAAAAACAAAACAAACTGCGGTATTTTAGCCATATATTGACTTTAAAGTTAAAAAATGTGTCCTATTTTAAAGTTTTAAGGTCGTCAGGGCGGATCGTATATCTAATAAGCCTACTCTTTAATGAACACCACAATGGTGTTTCGCATGCATGAGGAGTTGTGATCACTTGCACGGGACTCCACTTTACGTCCCATCCTACGGAACATGAACTTAATCTTGATAGAACATAGAGATGTTACCACAACCTGGATCATCGTGAAACGATCCAGTAACGCAGGGATTCCAGATAAATTGGATAAGGTTGAGCGAACGGTCCATCACATTTCCCCCAAAACTAACACAAATCAGAATTTCATTGTCTAAGACATATCGCACGGAAGCCACAGACGCTTCAGAAACAGAATATACATCCTACGTTGAATTAAAGCTGTTACTTTTCTCAAACACTCATATTTAATATCGAACACCTCAGAAAATTGTACTGATGTTTGCGTTTTGAGCTGAATTCAAGCTTTGAAATAATTTGAGAAAGAACAGTGATCTGTCATAAGAATCTAAAAAGACATTCAGTTTTTAACAAAATTAGGGTTCGTAATGCTCTTTATTTTGACGAAATAGAAATGAAAATAATGCAGGCTGAAAAGATGAAGATTATAGCGTTATAAAGGTGAAAAGATATCAAAAATTCCCATACTGTTTGATATCATGTAGTAAATGCACCATTTAATATTTTTTCCATCATATATGTTGATTTAAGGAATGAACAATTTTGTTTTTATCGTAGCACATTATCTACCAATATTCTATTATGACCTGCATGTAGTATTTATACCTCTCAACTGATTCGAAACACAAGAGCTTATTCTGCGTATGATGAGTTTTTAAATCGAGGCAAGCTACTGGCAATGAAGTTGAAGTTAAAGGGGTTTCAACGTTTGGATGACTATACACCAACAATTTTTCAACCAATCAAAGTAGTTGGTGCAAGGCGAAGATAACGAACAGTGATCAATCTCCTACAAGCAATACAAAATAGATAGTTGGGCAAACACGGACCCCTGGACACACCAGAGGTGGGATCAGGTGCCTAGGAGGAGTAAGCATCCCCTGTTGACCGGTCACACCCGCCGTGAGCGCTATATCCTGATCAGGTAAACATAGTTATCCGCAGTCAAAATCAGTGTGCCAAGAACGGCTTATCAATCGGTATGAAACACGTCAGACAGCATTTGACCCAATGTGAGGTTGTCCTGTACAGATAAACTTATCTCAGGCACGTTGTATCGTTTTTCAGAGTGGGGACAATCCGATGGAGAAGGTGACTTCACGATTGTCTAAAATTCTTGACAAACCAAAATAGATAAATACATGTATATGAATAAATAGGCAGTAATAAAAAGTAAATAAAACTCACATACTTGTTAGTTTGCCCAAACTTCAAAATCCTAAATCGGGGAGATCATAATAGTACTACAAAAACCTGCCTAACTAATTTGACAAAACCAATAGTAGATCAAGAAATTCTTTAACTGGGGAAGGGGCATAAAAGGCTGGGGACTGTCTTGAAGCCCCCTGATGCTAATGAATTCTGACAAAATATTGAAAATAAGATGTATATTGTTATGGGTCAGAATAACAAGATCAGCAAAAATGAATAGCAAAACATTATAAGATTTAAGAGAATATAAGCGGTCACAAATCGGCAGTTAAGTCCAATTCAATTCCCAGATGTAACTCTGTGGAGTTCTTATAGAGAGTTTTTACAACAAAGTTTACAGTCTATTTATGCAAATCTCTTATAGAACATGCAGTGTTACGACAAACAATTCTTGCATCATCTTTCTTTTGAACTCCGACAAACATCGTTCTAAAAAGAACGTCTAGGTCACGGGTGTCCACCATGTACAATGCATTACACAACAAGATTTGTCAGTGTTTTGGGACATATTTCTATGAAAATCATATTTGTGAGGGGGCGCTGGATCCACCTCCGCAAACTTCATTTTTCTTAAATCGTGGGGGAGGGGATTGAGCGTTCATCTTTTTACTACATTACAGTAACTTCAAATTCATAAGTTCAAGCTTACATTCTCATCATCAAATGGCAGGGTATCAGTCATGAAAATATCTCTTACTTGGCATGTGAACATAACTACAGGTATCTTTGTATGTAAAAATAATGGAAAATGAACATTGTCAAAAAATGTATCCCCCCAAATTCTACTATAATTTTTATAGGGTCAATCGTTCAATGTTTTCTTAGTGTCGTGGTCTGCCAATGAGGAGCTTTGTTATCGACACCCATCGTGTCTTATTGGAGACCCCCAGGTTTGTTGTTTACACTCTTTGTGTATTATTGGAGATCTCAAGGTTTGTTGTCTACACCTTTGTGTTATTGGAGATTTACAGGTTTGTTGTCTACAATTTTGTGTGTTATTGTAGATCTCCAAGTTTGTTGTCTACAACTGTTTGTGTTATTGGAGATCTCCAGGTTTGTTGTCTACACCTTTGTGTGTTACTCGAGATCTCCAGGTTTGTTGTCTACAACTGTTTGTGTTATTGGAGATCTCCAGGTTTGTTGTCTACACCTTTGTGTGTTATTGGAGATCTCCAGGTTTGTTGTCTACAACCATTGTGTGTTATCGAAGACCTCCAGGTTTGTTGTCTACACCTTTGTGTGTTATTGAAGATCTTCAGGTTGTTGTCTACACCCATTGTGTGTTATTTTAGATCTCCAGGTTTGTTGTCTACAACTGTTTGTGTTATTGGAGATCTCCAGGTTTGTTGTCTACACCTTTGTGTGTTATTAGAGATCTGCAGGTTTGTTGTCTACAACCATTGTGTGTTATCGAAGACATCCAGGTTTGTTGTCTACACCTTTGTGTGTTACTCGAGATCTCCAGGTTTGTTGTCTACAACTGTTTGTGTTATTGGAGATCTCCAGGTTTGTTGTCTACACCTTTGTGTGTTATTGGAGATCTCCAGGTTTGTTGTCTACAACCATTGTGTGTTATCGAAGACCTCCAGGTTTGTTGTCTACACCTTTGTGTGTTATTGAAGATCTTCAGGTTGTTGTCTACACCCATTGTGTGTTATTGTAGATCTCCAGGTTTGTTGTCTACAACTGTTTGTGTTATTGGAGATCTCCAGGTTTGTTGTCTACACCTTTGTGTGTTATTGGAGATCTGCAGGTTTGTTGTCTACAACCATTGTATGTTATCGAAGACATCCAGGTTTGTTGTCTACACCTTTGTGTGTTACTCGAGATCTCCAGGTTTGTTGTCTACAACTGTTTGTGTTATTGGAGATCTCCAGGTTTGTTGTCTACACCTTTGTGTGTTATTGGAGATCTCCAGGTTTGTTGTCTACAACCATTGTGTGTTATCGAAGACCTCCAGGTTTGTTGTCTACACCTTTGTGTGTTATTGAAGATCTTCAGGTTGTTGTCTACACCCATTGTGTGTTATTTTAGATCTCCAGGTTTGTTGTCTACAACTGTTTGTGTTATTGGAGATCTCCATGTTTGTTGTCTACACCTTTGTGTGTTATTAGAGATCTGCAGGTTTGTTGTCTACAACCATTGTGTGTTATTGAAGACCTCCAGGTTTGTTGTCTACACCTTTGTGTGTTACTCGAGATCTCCAGGTTTGTTGTCTACAACTGTTTGTGTTATTGGAGATCTCCAGGTTTGTTGTCTACACCTTTGTGTGTTATTGGAGATCTCCAGGTTTGTTGTCTACAACCATTGTGTGTTATCGAAGACCTCCAGGTTTGTTGTCTACACCTTTGTGTGTTATTGAAGATCTTCAGGTTGTTGTCTACACCCATTGTGTGTTATTGTAGATCTCCAGGTTTGTTGTCTACAACTGTTTGTGTTATTGGAGATCTCCAGGTTTGTTGTCTACACCTTTGTGTGTTATTAGAGATCTGCAGGTTTGTTGTCTACAACCATTGTGTGTTATCGAAGACATCCAGGTTTGTTGTCTACACCTTTGTGTGTTACTCGAGATCTCCAAGTTTGTTGTCTACAACTGTTTGTGTTATTGGAGATCTCCAGGTTTGTTGTCTACACCTTTGTGTGTTATTGGAGATCTCCAGGTTTGTTGTCTACAACCATTGTGTGTTATCGAAGACCTCCGGGTTTGTTGTCTACACCTTTGTGTGTTATTGAAGATCTTCAGGTTTGTTGTCTACACCCATTGTGTGTTATTGTAGATCTCCAGGTTTGTTGTCTACAACTGTTTGTGTTATTGGAGATCTCCAGGTTTGTTGTCTACACCTTTGTGTGTTATTGGAGATCTCCAGGTTTGTTGTCTACAACCATTGTGTGTTATCGAAGACTTCCAGGTTTGTTGTCTACACCTTTGTGTTTTACTCGAGATCTCCAGGTTTGTTGTCTACAACTGTTTGTGTTATTGGAGATCTCCAGGTTTGTTGTCTACACCTTTGTGTGTTATTGGAGATCTCCAGGTTTGTTGTCTACAACCATTGTGTGTTATCGAAGACCTCCAGGTTTGTTGTCTACACCTTTGTGTGTTATTGAAGATCTTCAGGTTGTTGTCTACACCCATTGTGTGTTATTGTAGATCTCCAGGTTTGTTGTCTACAACCATTGTGTGTTATTGAAGACCTCCAGGTTTGTTGTCTACACCTTTGTGTGTTATTGAAGATCTTCAGGTTTGTTGTCTACACCCATTGTGTGTTATTGTAGATCTCCAGGTTTGTTGTCTACAACCATTGTGTGTTATTGAAGACCTCCAGGTTTGTTGTCTACACCTTTGTGTGTTATTGAAGATCTTCAGGTTTGTTGTCTACACCCATTGTGTGTTACTGGATATCTCCAGGTTTGTTGTCTACACCTTTGTGTGTTATTGGAATTCTCCAGGTTTGTTGTCTACACCTTTGTGTGTTATTGAAGACCTCCAGGTTTGTTGTCTACACCTTTGTGTGTTATTGAAGATCTTCAGGTTTGTTGTCTACACCCATTGTGTGTTACTGGATATCTCCAGGTTTGTTGTCTACACCTTTGTGTGTTATTGGAATTCTCCAGGTTTGTTGTCTACACCTTTGTGTGTTATTGAAGACCTCCAGGTTTGTTGTCTACACCTTTGTGTGTTATTGAAGATCTTCAGGTTTGTTGTTTACATTGTTTGTGTGTTATTGGAGATCTCCAGTTTTGTTGTCTACACCTTTGTGTGTTATTGGAATTCTCCAGGTTTGTTATCTACACTTTTGTGTTTTACTGGAGATCTCCAGGTTTGTTGTCTACACCTATTGTGTGTTAATGTTAGACCTCCAGGTTTGTTGTCTACACCTTAGTGTGTTATTGGAGACATGCACGTTTGTCTACACCTTTGTCTGTTATTTGAGATCTCCATGATTGTTGTCTACAACTTTGTGTGTTATTCAGGATCTTCAGGTTTGTTGTCTATACCCATTGTGTGTTATTGGATATCTCCAGGTTTTTTGTCTACACCTTTGTGTGTTATTGAAGATATCCAGGTTAGTTGTCTACACTTTTGTGTGTTATTGTAGACATTCATGTTTGTTGTCTATACCCATTGTGTGTTACTGGAGATATCCAGGCTTATCTACACCTTTGTCTGTTATTTGAGATCTCCAGGTTTGTTGTCTACACCTTTGTGTGTTATTGAAGATCTCCATGTTTGTTGTCAACAACTTTGTGTGTTATTCAGGATCTTCAGGTTTGTTGTCCATACCCATTGTGTGTTATTGGAGATCTCCAGGATTGTTGTCTACAACTTTGTGTGTTATTGAAGATCTCCAGGTTTGTTGTCTACACCTTTGTGTGTTATTGGAGATCTCCAGGTTTGTTGTCTACAACTTTGTGTGTTATTGAAGATCTCCAGGTTTGTTGTCTACAACTTTGTGTGATATTGAAGATCTCCAGGTTTGTTGTCTGAACCTTTGTATGTTATTGGAGATCTCCAGGTTTGTTGTCTACAACTTTGTGTGTTATTGAAGATCTCCAGGTTTGTTGTCTACACCTTTGTGTGTTATTGGAGATCTCCAGGTTTGTTGTCTACACCTTTGTGTGTTATTTGAGATCTCCAGGTTTGTTGTCTACACCAATCGTGTGTTATTGGGGACATCCAGGTTTGTTATCTACACCTCTGTCTGTTTTTTGAGATCTTCAGGTTTGTTGTCTACGCCTTTGTGTGTTATTGAAGATCTCCAGGTTTGTTCTCTACACCTTTGTGTGTTATTTTAAACCTCCAGGTTTGTTATCTACACCTTTGTGTGTTATTGGAGATCTCCAGGTTTGTTGTCTACACCTATCGTGTCTTATTGGAGACCTCCAGGTTTGTTATCTACACCCATTGTGTGTTATTGGATATCTCCAGGGTTATCTACACCTTTGTCTGTTATTTGAGATCTCCAGGTTTGTTGTCTACACCTTTGAGTGTTATTGGAAATCTCCATGTTTGTTGTCTACAACCATTGTGTGTTATCGGAGACCACCAGTTTTGTTGAACTGGCACTATCTCCTAAAATACTTTGAGTATTTTACTTCGGTAAAGTTTCCGCACATTTCTGAAACCAGGGCTATTAGGATATATAAAAATATTGGAAATAAATTAATGAGGTATATTGAAAAACCTGGCTGAAATGGACGGAGGTCGAGAAAAATACTACTCTAAAACCGATGGAATAGCCTCGTTGAACTGGCACTATCTCCTAAAATACTTTGAGTATTTTACTTCGGTAAAGTTTCCGCACATCTGTGAATCCAGGGCTATTAAGATATATCAAGACATTGGAAATAAATTAATGAGGTATATTGTAAAATCTGACCGGAATGGACCAATCTCGACAAAAATACTATTCTAAAAGTGATGGAATAGACCCATTGAACTGGCGCTATCTCCTAAAATAGTTTGAATATTTTACTTCGGTAAATTTCCGCACATCTGAGAAACCAGAGCTAATAGGATATATAAAAATATTGGAAATAAATTAATGAGGTATATTGTAAAATCTGGCCGGAATGGACCAATCTCAACAAAAATACTACTCTAAAAGTGATGAAATAGACTCGTTGAACTGGAACTATCTCCTAAAATACTGTGAGTATTTTACTTCGGTAAAGTGTCCGCTCATCTGTAAATCCAGGGCTATTAGGATTGATGCAAGTCAAATTCTAGTTTGTAAGGATACATTTATTCCGTTACAAGTTTAGTTTCGGAGAGAGATGTGGTGCAAATCTGAAAATATTTCAGTAATTTGATACTTCATATCAAATCATTATTAATTTCATCATATTCTTCCTTTTGACAAACTCTACGTTTCTGTATATCCGTCTTCCAGCAACAGAAAAGAATTCAGTCATAAATCTATCCTTACAAACTAGAATTTGGTTTGCATTAAAGTAGCTTTTATTCCGTTATAGGCAAGAAGAAAATATTTGAAATTAATAAGGTATATTGAAAAACCTGGCCGAAATGGACCGAGGTGGACAAAAATAGTACTCTAAAACTGATGGAATAGACTTGTTGAACTGGCACTATCTCCTAAAATACTTTGAGTATTTTACTTCGGTAAAGATTCCGCACATCTGTGAAACCAGGGCCATTAGAATTTATCAAAAGCGTGGAAATAAATTAATCAGATATATTGAAAAACCTGGCCGGAATGGACGGAGTTCGACAAAAAAACTACACTAAAACCGATGGAATAGACTCGTTGAACTGGCACTATCTCCTCAAATACTTTGAGTATTTTACTTCGGCAAAGTTTCACAGATGTGCGGAAACTTTACCGAAGTAAAATACTCAAAGTATTTTAGGAGATAGTTCCAGTTCAACGAGTCTATTTCATCACTTTTAGAGTAGTATTTTTGTCGAGATTGGTCCATTCCGGCCAGGTTTTTCAATATACCTCATTAATTTATTTACAGTATTTTTATATATCCTAATAGCCCTGGATTCACAGATGTGCGGAAACTTTACCGAAGTAAAATACTCAAAGTATTTTAGGAGATAGTGCCAGTTCAACGAGGCTATTCCATCGGTTTTAGAGTAGTATTTTTCTCGACCTCCGTCCATTTCAGCCAGGTTTTTCAATATACCTCATTAATTTATTTCCAATATTTTTATATATCCTAATAGCCCTGGTTTCAGAAATGTGCGGAAACTTTACCGAAGTAAAATACTCAAAGTATTTTAGGAGATAGTGCCAGTTCAACGAGTCTATTCCATCACTTTTAGAGTAGTATTTTTGTCGACCTCCGTCCATTCCGGCCAGGTTTTTAAATATACCTCATTAATTTATTTCCAATATTTTTATATATCTTAATAGCCCTGGATTCACAGATGTGCGGAAATTTACCGAAGTAAAATATTCAAAGTATTTGAGGAGATAGTGCCAGTTCAACGAGTCTATTCCATCGGTTTTAGTGTAGTATTTTTGTCGAACTCCGTCCATTCCGGCCAGGTTTTTCAATATACCTCATTAATTTATTTCCAATATTTTTATATATCCCAATAGTCCTGGTTTCACAGATGTGCGGAAACTTTATCGAATGAAAATATGCAAAGTATTTTAGGAGATAATGCCAGTTCAACGAGTCTATTCCATGAATTTTAGAGTAGTATTTTTGTCGAGATTGGTCCATTCCGGCCAGGTTTTACAATAGACCTCATTAATTTATTTCCAATCTTTTGATATATTCTAATGGCCCTGGTTTCACAGATGTGCGGAAACTTTACTGAAGGAAAATACTCAAAGTATTTGAGGAGATAGTGCCAGTTCAACGAGTCTATTCCATCACTTTTAGAGAAGTATTTTTGTCGACCTCCGTCCATTCCGGCCAGGTTTTTCAATATACCTCATTAATTTATGTCCAATATTTTTATATACCCTAATAGCCCTGGTTTCACAGATGTGCGGAAACTCTACCGAAGTAAAATACTCAAAGTATTTGAGGAGATAGTGCCAGTTCAACGAGTCTATTCCATCACTTTTACAGTAGTATTTTTGTCGAACTCCGTCCATTCCGGCCAGGTTTTACAATATACCTCATTAATTTATTTCCAATCTTTTGATATATTCTAATGGCCCTGGTTTCACAGATGTGCGGAAACTTTACCGAAGTAAAATACCCAAAGTATTTTAGGAGATGGTGCCAGTTCAACGAGTCTATTCCATCGGTTTTAGAGTAGTATTTTTATCGAGCTCGGTCCATTCCGGTCAGGTTTTACAATAGACCTCATTAATTTATTTCCAATTTTTTGATATATCCTAATAGCCCTTGATTCACAGATGTGCGGAAACTTGATCCAATGAAAATATGCAAAGTATTTTAGGAGATAGTGCCAGTTCAACGAGTCTATTCCATCGGTTTTAGAGCAGTATTTTTGTTGAGATTGGTCCATTCCGGCCAGGTTTTTCAATATACCTCATTAATTTATTTCCAATATTTTTATATCTCCTTATAGCCCAGGTTTCACAGATGTGCAGAAACTTTACCGAAGTAAAATACCCAAAGTATGTTAAGAGATGATGCCTGTTCAACGAGTCTATTCCATCGGTTTTGGAGTAGTATTTTTGTCGACCTCCGTCCATTCCGGTCAGGTTTTTCAATATACCTCATTAATTTATTTCCAATATTTTTATATATCCTAATAGCCCTGGTTTCACAGATGTGCGGAAACTTTACCGAAGTAAAATACTCAAAGTATTTTAGGAGATAGTGCCAGTTCAACGAGTCTATTCCATCAATTTTAGAGTAGTATTTTTGTCGAGATTGGTCCATTCCGGCCAGGTTTTACAATCGACCTCATTAATTTATTTCCAATCTTTTGATATATTCTAATGGTCCTGGTTTCACAGATGTGCGGAAACTTTACCGAAGTAAAATACTCAAAGTATTTTAGGAGATATTGCCAGTTCAACGAGTCTATTCCATCACTTTTAGAATAGTATTTTTTTCGAGTTTGGTCCATTCTGGCCAGGTTTTTCAGTATACCTCATTAATTTATTTCCATTATTTTTATATCTCCTAGTAGCCCTGGTTTCACAGATGTGCGGAAACTTTATCGAATAAAAATATGCAAAGTATTTTAGGACATAGTGCCAGTTCCACGAGTCTATTCCATCGGTTTTAGGGTAGTATTTTTGTCGACCTCCGTCCATTCCGGTCAGGTTTTTCAATATACCTCATTAATTTATTTCCAATATTTTGATATATCTTAATAGCCCTGGTTTCACAAATGTGCGGAAACTTTGCCGAAGTAAAATACTCAAAGTATTTGAGGAGATAGTGCCAGTTCAACGAGTCTATTCCATCACTTTTAGAGTAGTATTTTTGTCGAGATTGGTCCATTCCGGCCAGGATTTTTAATATATCTGATTAATTTATTTCCACGCTTTTGATAAATTCCAATGGCCCTGGTTTCACAGATGTACGGAATCTTTACCGAAGTAAAATACTCAAAGTATTTGAGGAGATAGTGCCAGTTCAACGAGTCTATTCCATCGGTTTTAGTGTAGTATTTTTGTCGAACTCCGTCCATTCCGGCCAGGTTTTTCAATATATCTGATTAATTTATTTCCACGCTTTTGATAAATTCTAATGGCCCTGGTTTCACAGATGTGCGGAATCTTTACCGAAGTAAAATACTCAAAGTATTTTAGGAGATAGTGCCAGTTCAACAAGTCTATTCCATCAGTTTTAGAGTACTATTTTTGTCCACCTCGGTCCATTTCGGCCAGGTTTTTCAATATACCTTATTAATTTCAAATATTTTCTTCTTGCCTATAACGGAATAAAAGCTACTTTAATGCAAGGCAAATTCTAGTTTGTAAGGATAGATTTATGACTGAATTCTTTTCTGTTGCTGGAAGACGGATATACAGAAACGTAGAGTTTGTCAAAAGGAAGAATATGATGAAATTAATAATGATTTGATATGAAGTATCAAATTACTGAAATATTTTCAAATTTGCACCACATCTCTTTCCGAAACTAAACTTGTAACGGAATAAATGTATCCTTACAAACTAGAATTTGACTTGCAGGAATGTACCTTTTATCCCGTTATAGGCAAGAAGAAAAGTATCTTTAGAATAAAGTGTAAGATTTATTTTTCCTTTAGTAAGAGTTATTTGCTCTTTGAATTTGGTTTATTCCGTTAAATTACTATAGGAATATGCAAATTTTCAAACATTTGAATATGGCACAGGTGAAAGAAGTATGAATTAAAAGAACCTTGTGGGTGGTGGTGGGGTATAATTACGGAATAAACTGTATATTTAAGATCTGCTAAACTAATTCGTCCCGCGGAGACAATAACATGATTATGCCACAGGAGTATATATAGAGAGAAGATGATGAGGAAAATGTACACTTTCTTGTGAGCTTCAAATGTACGAAAGCCATATGTAAACACGGAATAGACGGTGCATTAATTTCTTTCCAATATTGTTATATATTCTAATAGCCCTGGATTCACAGATATGCGGAATATTTACCGAATGAAAATATGCAAAGTATTTTAGAAGATAATGCCAGCTCAACGAGTCTATTCCATCACTTTTAGAGAAGTATTTTTGTCGACCTCCGTCCATTCCGGCCAGGTTTTTCAATATACCTCATTAATTGATTTCCAATATTTTTATATATCCTAATAGTCCTGGATTCACAGATGTGCGGAAACTTTGCCGAAGTAAAATACTCAAAGTATTTAAGGAGATAGTGCCAGTTGAACGAGTCTATTCTATCACTTTTAGAGTAGTATTTTTGTCGAGATTGGTCCATTCCGGCCAGGTTTTACAATATACCTCATTAATTTATTTCCAATCTTTTGGTATATTCTAATAGTCCTGGATTCACAGATGAGCGGACACTTTATCGAATGAAAATATGCAAAGTATTCTAGGAGAGAGTGCCAGTTCAACGAGTTTATTTCATCACTTTTAGAGTAGTATTTTTGTCGAACTCCGTCCATTCCGGCCAGGTTTTACAATATACCTCATTAATTTATTTCCAATCTTTTGATATATTCTAATGGCCCTGGTTTCACAGATGTGTGGAAAGTTTACCGAAGTAAAATACTCAAAGTATTTTAGGAGATATTGCCAGTTCAACGAGTCTATTCCATCACTTTTAGAATAGTATTTTTGTCGAGTTTGGTCCATTCTGGCCAGGTTTTTCAGTAGACCTCATTAATTTATTTCCAATATTTTTATATCTCCTAGTAGCCCTGGTTTCACAGATGTGCGGAAACTTTATCGAATAAAAATATGCAAAGTATTTTAGGAGATAGTGCCAGTTCAACGAGTCTATTACATCGGTTTTAGGGTAGTATTTTTGTCGACCTCCGTCCATTCCGGCCAGGTTTTTCAATATACCTCATTAATGTATTTCCAATATTTTTATATATCCCAATAGTCCTGGTTTCACAGATGTGCGGAAACTTTATCGAATGAAAATATGCAAAGTATTTTAGGAGATAATGCCAGTTCAACGAGTCTATTCCATGAATTTTAGAGTAGTATTTTTGTCGAGATTGGTCCATTCCGGCCAGGTTTTACAATAGACCTCATTAATTTATTTCCAATCTTTTGATATATTCTAATGGCCCTGGTTTCACAGATGTGCGGAAACTTTACTGAAGGAAAATACTCAAAGTATTTGAGGAGATAGTGCCAGTTCAACGAGTCTATTCCATCACTTTTAGAGAAGTATTTTTGTCGACCTCCGTCCATTCCGGCCAGGTTTTTCAATATACCTCATTAATTGATTTCCAATATTTTTATATATCCTAATAGTCCTGGATTCACAGATGTGCGGAAACTTTGCCGAAGTAAAATACTCAAAGTATTTGAGGAGATAGTGCCAGTTGAACGAGTCTATTCTATCACTTTTAGAGTAGTATTTTTGTCGAGATTGGTCCATTCCGGCCAGGTTTTACAATATACCTCATTAATTTATTTCCAATCTTTTGGTATATTCTAATAGTCCTGGAATCACAGATGTGCGGACACTTTATCGAATGAAAATATGCAAAGTATTTTAGGAGATAGTGCCAGTTCAACGAGTCTATTACATCGGTTTTAGGGTAGTATTTTTGTCGACCTCCGTCCATTCCGGCCAGGTTTTTCAATATACCTCATTAATTTATTTCCAATATTTTTATATATCCCAATAGTCCTGGTTTCACAGATGTGCGGAAACTTTATCGAATGAAAATATGCAAAGTATTTTAGGAGATAATGCCAGTTCAACGAGTCTATTCCATGAATTTTAGAGTAGTATTTTTGTCGAGATTGGTCCATTCCGGCCAGGTTTTACAATAGACCTCATTAATTTATTTCCAATCTTTTGATATATTCTAATGGCCCTGGTTTCACAGATGTGCGGAAACTTTACTGAAGGAAAATACTCAAAGTATTTGAGGAGATAGTGCCAGTTCAACGAGTCTATTCCATCACTTTTAGAGAAGTATTTTTGTCGACCTCCGTCCATTCCGGCCAGGTTTTTCAATATACCTCATTAATTTATGTCCAATATTTTTATATACCCTAATAGCCCTGGTTTCACAGATGTGCGGAAACTCTACCGAAGTAAAATACTCAAAGTATTTGAGGAGATAGTGCCAGTTCAACGAGTCTATTCCATCACTTTTACAGTAGTATTTTTGTCGAACTCCGTCCATTCCTGCCAAGTTTTACAATATACCTCATTAATTTATTTCCAATCTTTTGATATATTCTAATGGCCCTTGTTTCACAGATGTGCGGAAACTTTACCAAAGTAAAATACTCAAGTATTTTAGGAGATAGTGCCAGTTCAACGAGTCTATTCCATCACTTTTAGAGTAGTATTTTTGTCGAGATTGGTCCATTCCGGCCAGGTTTTACAATATACCTCATTAATTTATTTCCAATCTTTTTATATCTCCTAATAGCCCTGGTTTCACAGATGTGCGGAAACTTTACCGAAGTAAAATACTCAAAGTATTTGAGGAGATAGTGCCAGTTCAACGAGTCTATTCCATCGGTTTTAGAGTAGTATTTTTGTTGAGATTGGTCCATTCTGGCCAGGTTTTTCAATATATCGCATTAATTTATTTCCAAGCTTTTGATACATTCTAATGGCCCTTGTTTCACAGATGTACGGAAACTTTACCAAATGAAAATACTCAAAGTATTTTAGGAGATAGTGCCAGTTCAACGAGTCTATTCCATCGGTTTTAGAGTAGTATTTCTGTCCAGTTTGGTCCATTCCATCCAGGTTTTTCAATATACCTCATTAATTTATTTCCAATATTTTTATATATCCCAATAGTCCTGGTTTCACAGATGTGCGGAAACTTTATCGAATGAAAATATGCAAAGTATTTTAGGAGATAATGCCAGTTCAACGAGTCTATTCCATGAATTTTAGAGTAGTATTTTTGTCGAGATTGGTCCATTCCGGCCAGGTTTTACAATAGACCTCATTAATTTATTTCCAATCTTTTGATATATTCTAATGGCCCTGGTTTCACAGATGTGCGGAAACTTTACTGAAGGAAAATACTCAAAGTATTTGAGGAGATAGTGCCAGTTCAACGAGTCTATTCCATCACTTTTAGAGAAGTATTTTTGTCGACCTCCGTCCATTCCGGCCAGGTTTTTCAATATACCTCATTAATTGATTTCCAATATTTTTATATATCCTAATAGTCCTGGATTCACAGATGTGCGGAAACTTTGCCGAAGTAAAATACTCAAAGTATTTGAGGAGATAGTGCCAGTTGAACGAGTCTATTCTATCACTTTTAGAGTAGTATTTTTGTCGAGATTGGTCCATTCCGGCCAGGTTTTACAATATACCTCATTAATTTATTTCCAATCTTTTGGTATATTCTAATAGTCCTGGAATCACAGATGTGCGGACACTTTATCGAATGAAAATATGCAAAGTATTCTAGGAGATAGTGCCAGTTCAAGGAGTCTATTCCATCACTTTTAGAATAGTATTTTTGTCGAGTTTGGTCCATTCTGGCCAGGTTTTTCAGTAGACCTCATTAATTTATTTCCAATATTTTCATATCTCCTAGTAGCCCTGGTTTCACAAATGTGCGGAAACTTTATCGAATAAAAATATGCAAAGTATTTTAGGAGATAGTGCCAGTTCAACGAGTCTATTCCATCGGTTTTAGGGTAGTATTTTTGTCGACCTCCGTCCATTCCGGCCAGGTTTTTCAATATACCTCATTAATTTATTTCCAATATTTTTATATATCCTAATAGCCCTGGATTCACAGATGTGCAGAAACTTTACCGTAGTAAAATACCAAAGTATTTTAGGAGATGGTGCCAGTTCAACGAATCTATTCCATCGGTTTTAGAGTAGTATTTTTGTCGACCTCCGTCCATTCCGGCCAGGTTTTTCAATATACCTCATTAATTTATGTCCAATATTTTTATATACCCTAATAGCCCTGGTTTCACAGATGTGCGGAAACTCTACCGAAGTAAAATACTCAAAGTATTCTAGGAGATAGTGCCAGTTCAACGAGTCTATTCCATCACTTTTAGAGTAGTATTTTTGTCGAACTCCGTCCATTCCGGCCAGGTTTTACAATATACCTCATTAATTTATTTCCAATCTTTTGATATATTCTAATGGCCCTGGTTTCACAGATGTGCGGAAACTTTACCGAAGTAAAATACTCAAGTATTTTAGGAGATAGTGCCAGTTCAACGAGTCTATTCCATCACTTTTAGAGTAGTATTTTTGTCGAGATTGGTCCATTCCGGCCAGGTTTTACAATATACCTCATTAATTTATTTCCAATCTTTTTATATCTCCTAATAGCCCTGGATTCACAGATGTGCGGAAACTTTACCGAAGTAAAATACTCAAAGTATTTTAGGAGATAGTGCCAGTTCAACGAGTCTATTCCATCGGTTTTAGAGTAGTATTTTTGTCCAGTTTGGTCCATTCCATCCAGGTTTTTCAATATACCTCATTAATTTATTTCCAATATTTTTATATCTCCTTATAGCCCAGGTTTCACAGATGTGCGGAAACTTGACCGAAGTAAAATACTCAAAGTATTTTAGGAGATAGTGCCAGTTCAACGAGTCTATTTCATCACTTTTACAGTAGTATTTTTGTCGAACTCCGTCCATTCCGGCCAGGTTTTACAATATACCTCATTAATTTATTTCCAATCTTTTTATGTCTCCTAATAGCCCTGGTTTCACAGATGTGTGGAAACTTTACCGAAGTAAAATACTCAAAGTATTTTAGGAGATAGTGCCAGTTCAACGAGTGTATTCCATCGGTTTTAGAGTAGTATTTTTGTTGAGATTGGTCCATTCCGGCCAGGTTTTCAATATATCGCATTAATTTATTTCCAAGCTTTTGATACATTCTAATGGCCCTGGTTTCACAGATGAACGGAAACTTTACCAAATGAAAATACTCAAAGTATTTTAGGAGATAGTGCCAGTTCAACGAGTCTATTCCATCGGTTTTAGAGTAGTATTTTTGTCCAGTTCGGTCCATTCCATCCAGGTTTTTCAATATACCTCATTAATTTATTTCCAATATTTTTATATATTCTAATGGCCCTGGTTTCACAGATGTGTGGAAACTTTAGCAAAGGAAAATACTCAAAGTATTTGAGGAAATAGTGCTAGTTCAACGAGTCTATTCCATCACTTTTAGAGTAGTATTTTTGTCGAGATTGGTCCATTCCGGCCAGGTTTTTCAATATACGTCATTAATTTATTTCCAATATATTTATATCTCCTAATAGTCCTGGTTTAACAGATGTGCGGAAACTTTACCGAAGTAAAATACTCAAAGTATTTTAGGAGATAGTGCCAGTTCAACAAGTCTATTCCATCGGTTTTAGAGTAATATTTTTGTCCACCTCGGTCCATTTCGGCCAGGTTTTTCAATATACCTTATTAATTTCAAATATTTTCTTCTTGCCTATAACGGAATAAAAGCTACTTTAATGCAAGCCAAATTCTAGTTTGTAAGGATAGATTTATGACTGAATTCTTTTCTGTTGCTGGAAGACGGATATACAGAAACGTAGAGTTTGTCAAAAGGAAGAATATGATGAAATTAATAATGATTTGATATGAAGTATCAAATTACTGAAATATTTTCAGATTTGCACCACATCTCTCTCCGAAACTAAACTTGTAACGGAATAAATGTATCCTTACAAACTAGAATTTGTCTTGCAGGAATGTACCTTTTATCCCGTTATAGGCAAGAAGAAAAGTATCTTTAGAATAAAGTGTAAGATTTATTTTTCCTTTAGTAAGAGTTATTTGCTCTTTGAATTTGGTTTATTCCGTTAAATTACTATAGGAATATGCAAATTTTCAAACATTTGAATATGGCACAGGTGAAAGAAGTATGAATTAAAAGAACCTTGTGGGTGGTGGTGGGGTATAATTACGGAATAAACTGTATATTTAAGATCTGCTAAACTAATTCGTCCCGCGGAGACAATAACATGATTATGCCACAGGAGTATATATAGAGAGAAGATGATGAGGAAAATGTACACTTTCTTGTGAGCTTCAAATGTACGAAAGCCATATGTAAACACGGAATAGACGGTGCATTAATTTCTTTCCAATATTTTTATATATTCTAATAGTCCTGGATTCACAGATATGCGGAATATTTACCGAATGAAAATATGCAAACCATTTTAGAAGATAATCCCAGCTCAACGGGTCTATTCCATCACTTTTAGAGAAGTATTTTTGTCGACCTCCGTCCATTCCGGCCAGGTTTTTCAATATACCTCATTAATTGATTTCCAATATTTTTATATATCCTAATAGCCCTGGATTCAGAGATGTGCGGAAACTTTGCCGAAGTAAAATACTCAAATTCTTTTAGGAGATAGTGCCAGTTGAACGAGTCTATTCTATCACTTTTAGAGTAGTATTTTTGTCGAGATTGGTCCATTCCGGCCAGGTTTTACAATATACCTCATTAATTTATTTCCAATCTTTTGGTATATTCTAATAGCCCTGGATTCACAGATGTGCGGACACTTTATCGAATAAAAATATGCAAAGTATTCTAGGAGATAGTGCCAGTTCAACGAGTCTATTCCATCGGTTTTAGAGTAGTATTTTTGTCGAGATTGGTCCATTCCGGCCAGATTTTTCAATATACCTCATTAATTTATTTCCAATATTTTTATGTATCCTACTAGCCTTGGATTCACAGATGTGTGGAAACTTTACCGAAGTAAAATACCCAAAGTATTTTAGGAGATGGTGCCAGTTCAAAGAGGCTATTCCATCGGTTTTAGAGTAGTATTTTTATCGAGCTCGGTCCATTACGGTCAGGTTTTACAATATACCTCATTAATTTATTTCCAATTTTTTGATATATCTTAATAGCCCTGGTTTCACACATGTGCGGAAACTTTACCGAAGTAAAATACTCAAAGTATTTTAGGAGATAGATATTTCCAGGTTTCTGCACATCTGTGAATCGAGGGTTATTAGGATATATAAAAATATTGGAAATAAATTAATGATGTATATTGAAAACTTTATCGAATGAAAATATGCAAAGTATTTTAGGAGATAGGGCCAGTTCAACGAGTCTATTCCATCGGTTTTAGAGCAGTATTTTTGTTAAGATTGGTCCATTCCGGCCAGGTTTTTCAATAAACCTCATTAATTTATTTCCAATATTTTTATATCTCCTAATTACCCAGGTTTCACAGATGTGCGGAAACTTTACCGAAGTAAAATACTCAAAGTATTTTAGGAAATAGTGGCAGTTCAACGAGTCTATTCCATCGGTTTTAAAGTAGTGTTTTTGTCGAGATTGGTCCATTCCGGCCAGGTTTTTCAATATATTTCATTAATTTATTTCCAAGCTTTTGATAAATTATAATGGCCCTGGTTTCACAGATGTGCGGAAACTTTACCGAATTAAAATACTAAAAGCATTTTAGGAGATATATACCAGTTCAACGAGTTTATTCCATCACTTCTAGAATAGTATTTTTGTCGAGTTTGGTCCATTCCGGCCAGGTTTTTCAGTATACCTCATTAATTTATTTACAATATTTTTATATATCCCAATAACCCTCGATTCACAGATGTTCGGAAACTTTGGAAATATATTGGAAATGAATTAATGAGGTATATTGTAAAACCTGGCCGGAATGGACCAATCTCGACAAAAATACTACTCTAAAAGTGATGGAATAGACTCGTTGAACTGGCACTATCTCCTAAAATACTTTCAGTATTTTCATTCGGTAAAGTTTCTGCACATCTGTGAAACCAGGGCTATTAGGATATATAAAAATATTGGAAATAAATTAATGAGGTATATTGAAAAACCTGGCCGGAATGGACGGAGGTCGACAAAAATACTACTCTAAAACCGATGGAATAGACTCGTTGAACTGGCACTATCTCCTAAAATACTTTCCATATTTTCATTCAATAAAATTTCCGCACATCTGTGAATCCAGGGCTATTAGGATATATAAAAATATTGGAAATAAATTAATGAGGTATATTGAAAAATCTGGCTGGAATGGACCAATATCGACAAAAATACTATTCTAAAAGTGATGGAATAGACTCGTTGAACTGGCAATATCTCCTAAAATACTTTGAGTATTTTCATTTGGTGAATTTTCCGCAAATCTATGAAACCAGGGACATTAGAATTTATCAAAAGCTTGGAAATAAATTAATGAGATATATTGAAAAACCTGGCCGGAATGGACAGAGGTCGACAAAACTACTACTCCAAAAATGATGGAATAGACTCGTTGAACTGACACTATCTCCTAAAATACCTTGAGTATTTTACTTTGGTAAAGTTTCCGAACATCTGTGAAACCAGGGCTATGAGGAAATATAAAAATATCGAAAATAAATTAATGAAGTATATTGAAAAACCTGGCCGGTATGGAATAATGTCGACAAAAATACTACTCTAAAACCGATGGAATAGACTCGTTGAAGTGGCACCATCTCCTAAAATACTTTGAGTATATTACTTCGGTAAAGTTTCCGCACATCTGTGAAACCAGGGCCATTAGAATATATCAAAAGATTGGAAATAAATTAATGAGGTATATTGAAAAACCTGGCCGGAATGGACAGAGGTCGACAAAACTACTACTCCAAAACCGATGGAATAGACTCGTTGAACTGACGCCATCTCCTAAAATACTTTGGGTATTTTACTTCGGTAAAGTTTCAGCAGATTTGTGAAACCAGGGCTATTAGGATATATCAAAAGATTTGAAATAAATTAATGAGGTATATTGTAAAACCTCGCCGGTATCGACCAATCTCGACAAAAATCCTACTCTAAAACCGATGGAATAGACTCGTTGAACTGGCACCATCTCCTAAAATACTTTGGGTATTTTACTTCGGTAAAGTTTCCGCACATCTATGAAATCAGGGCTATTCGGATAAATAAAAATATTGGAAATAAATTATTGAGGTATATTGAAAAATCTGGCCGGAATGGACCGACGTCGACATAAACACTACTCTAAAACCGATGGAATAGACTCGTTGAACTGGTAATATCTCCTAAAATACTTTGCCTATTTTCATTCGGTAAAGTTTCCGCACATCTGTGAATCCAGGGCAATAAGGATATACCGAAAGATTGGACATAAATCAATGAGGTATATTGTAAAACCTGGCCGAAATGGACCAATCTCAAGAAAACTACTACTCTAAAAGTGATGGAATAGACTCGTTGAACTGGCTCTTTCTCCTAAAATACTTTGAGTATTTTACTTCGGTAAAGTTTCCGCACATGTGTGAAACCAGGGCTATTAAGATATATAAAAATATTGGAAATAAATTAATGAGGTATATTGAAAATCTGGCCGGTATCGACCAATCTCGACAAAAATCCTACTCTAAAACCGATGGAATAGACTCGTTGAACAGGCACCATCATCTAACATACTTTTGGTATTTTACTTCGGTAAAGTTTCCGCACATCTGTGAATCCAGGGGTATTAGGATATATAAAAATATTGGAAATAAAATAATGAGGTATATTGAAAAATGTGGCCGGAATGGACCAATCTCGACAAAAATACTACTCTAAAAGTGATGGAATAGACTCGTTGAACTGGCACTATCTCCTAAAATACTTTGAGTATTTTACTTCGGTAAAGTTTCCGCACATCTGTGAAACCAGGGCTATTAGGAGATATAAAAATAGTGGAAATTAATTAATGAAGTATATTGAAAAACCTGGCCGGTATGGACCAATCTCGACAAAAATACTACTCTAAAAGTGATGGAATAGACTCGTTGAACTGGCACTATCTCCTAAAATACTTTGGGTATTTTACTTCGGTAAAGTTTCCGCACATCTGCGAAACCAGGGCTATTAGGATATATAAAAATATTGGAAATAAATTAATGAGGTATATTGAAAAACCTGGCCGGTATGGACCAATCTCGACAAAAATCCTACTCTAAAACCGATGGAATAGACTCGTTGAACTGGCACCATCTCCTGAAATACTTTGGGTATTTTACTTCGGTAAAGTTTCCGCACATCTGTGAATCCAGGGCTATTAGGATATACCGAAAGATTGGAAATGAATCCATGAGGTATTTTGTAAAACCTGGCCGGAATTGACCAATCTCAAGAAAACTACTACTCTAAAAGTGATGGAATAGACTCGTTGAACTGGCACTATCTCCTAAAATACTTTGAGTATTTTACTTCGGTAAAGTTTCCGCACATCTGTGAAACGAGGGCTATTAAGATATATAAAAATATTGGAAAAAAATTAATGATGTATATTGAAAAACCTGGCCGGAATGAACGGAGGTCGACAAAAATACTACTTTAAAACCGATGGAATAGACTCGTTGAAAAGGCACCATCTCCTAACATACTTTGGGTATTTTACTTCGGTAAAGTTTCCGCACATCTGTGAATCCAGGGCTATTAGGATATATAAAAATATTGGAAATAAAATAATGAGGTATATTGAAAAATGTGGCCGGAATGGACTAATCTCGACAAAAATACTACTCTAAAACCGATGGAATAGACTCGTTGAACTAGCACTATCTCCTAAAATACTTTGAGTATATTACTTCGGTAAAGTTTCCGCACATTTGTGAAACCAGGGCCATTAGAATATATAAAAAGATTGGAAATAAATTAATGAGGTATATTGTATTTTAGGAGATTGTGCCAGTTCAATGATTCTATTCCATCACTTTTAGAGTAGTATTTTTGTCGAGATTGGTCCATTCCGGCCAGGTTTTTTAATATACCTCATTAATTGATTTCCAATATTTTTATATATCATAATAGCCCTGGTTTCACAGATGTGCGGAAACTTTACCGAAGTAATATACTCAAAGTATTATAGGAGATGGTGCCAGTTCAACGAGTCTATTCCATCGGTTTTAGAGTAGTATTTTTGTCGACCTCCGTCCATTCCAGCCAGATTTTTCAATATAACTCATTAATTTATTTCCAATATTTTTATATCTCCTAATAGCCCAGGTTTCACAAATGTGCGGAAACTTTACCGAAGTAATATACTCAAAGTATTTTAGGAGATAGTGCTAGTTCAACGAGTCTATTCCATCGGTTTTAGAGTAGGATTTGTGTCGAGATGGGTCCATACCGGCCAGGTTTTTCAATATACCTCATTAATTTATTTCCAATCTTTTGGTATATCCTAATAGTCCTGGATTCACAGATGTTTGGAAACTTTACCGAAGTAAAATACTCAAAGTATTTTATGAGATAGTGCCAATTCAACGAGTCTATTCCATCGGTTTTAGAGTAGTATTTTTGTCGAGATTGGTCCATTTCGGCCAGGTTTTTCAAAATATCTCATTAATTTATTTCCAAGCTTTTGATAAATTCTAATGGCCCTGGATTCACAGATGTGCGTAAACTTTAGCGAATGAAAATACTCAAAGTATTTTAGGAGATAGTACCAGTTCAACGAGTCTATTTCAGCACTTTTAGAGTAGTATTTTTGTCGACCTCCTTCAATTCCGGCCAGGTTTTACAATATACCTCATTAATTTATTTCCAATCTTTTGATATATTCTAATGGTCCTGGTTTCAAAGATGTGCGGAAACTTTACCGAAGTAAAATACTCAAAGTATTTTAGGAGATAGTGCCAGTTCAACGAGTCTATTTCATCACTTTTAGAATAGCATTTTTGTCGAGATTGGTCCATTCCGGCCAGGTTTTTCAGTATACCTCATTAATTTATTTCCAATCTTTTTATACATCCTAATAACCCTGGTTTCACAGATGTACGGAAACTTTACCGAAGTAAAATACTCAAAGTATTTTAGGAGATAGTGCCAGTTCAACGAGTCTATTTCATCACTTTTAGAGTAGTATTTTTGTTGAGATTGGTCCATTCCGGCCATGTTTTACAATATACATCATTAATTAATTTCCAAGCTTTTGATAAATTCTAATGACCCTGGTTTCACAGATGTGCGGAAACTTTACTGAATGAAAACATTCAAAGTATTTTAGGAGATATTGCCAGTTCAACGAGTCTATTCTATCACTTTTAGAATAGTATTTTTGTCGAGTTCTGTCCATTCCAGCCAGGTTTTTCAGTATACCTCATTAATTTATTTCCAATATTTTTATATATCTTAATAGCCCTGTTTTCACAGATGTGAGGAAACTTTACCGAAGTAAAATACTCAAAGTATTTTAGGAGATAGTGCTAGTTCAACGAGTCTATTCCATCACTTTTACAGTAGTATTTTGGTCGATTTTCGTCAGTTCCGTCCAGGTTTTACAATATACCTCATTAATTTATTTCCAATCTTTTCATATATTCTAATGGCCCTGGATTAACATATGTGCGTAAACTTTACCGAAGTAAAATACCCAAAGTATTTTAGGAGATAGTGCCAGTTCAACGAGTCTATTCCAACGAATTTAGAGTAGTATTTTTGTCCAGTTTGGTCCATTCCATCCAGGTTTTTCAATATACCTCATTAATTTATTTCCAATATTTTTATATATCCTAATAGTCCTGGTTTCAGAGATGTGTGGAAACTTTTTCGAATGAAAACATGCAAAGTATTTTAGGAGATAGTGCCAGTTCAACGAGTCTATTCCATGAATTTTAGAGTAGTATTTTTGTCGAGATTGGTCCATTCCGGCCAGGTTTTACAATAGACCTCATTAATTTATTTCCAATCTTTTGATATATTCTAATGGCCCTGGTTTCACAGATGTGCGGAAACTTTACCGAAGTAAAATACTCAAAGTATTTTAGGAGATATTGCCAGTTCAACGAGTCTATTCCATCACTTTTAGAATAGTATTTTTGTCGAGTTTGATCCATTCTGGCCAGGTTTTTCAGTATACCTCATTAATTTATTTCCAATATTTTTATATCTCCTAGTAGCCCTGGTTTCACAGATGTGCGGAAACTTTATCGAATAAAAATATGCAAAGTATTTTAGGAGATAGTGCCAGTTCAACGAGTCTATTCCATCGGTTTTAGGGTAGTATTTTTGTCGACCTTCGTCCATTCCGGCCAGGTTTTTCAATATACCTCATTAATTTATGTCCAATATTTTTATATACCCTAATACCCCTGGTTTCACAGATGTGCAGAAACTCTACTGAAGTAAAATACTCAAAGTATTTGAGGAGATAGTGCCAGTTCAACGAGTCTATTCCATCACTTTTAGAATAGTATTTTTGTCGAACTCCGTCGATTCCGGCCAGGTTTTACAATATACCTCATTAATTTATTTCCAATCTTTTTATGTCTCCTAATAGCCCTGGTTTCACAGATGAGCGGAAACTTTACCAAATGAAAATACTCAAAGTATTTTAGGAGATAGTGCCAGTTCAACGAGTCTATTTCATTGGTTTTAGAGTAGTATTTTTGTTGTGATTGGTCCATTCCGGCCAGGTTTTTCAATATATCGCATTAATTTATTTCCAATATTTTTATATATCCTAATAGTTCTGGTTTCACAGATGTGCGGAAACTTTATCGAATGAAAATATGCAAAGTATTTTAGGAGAAAGTGCCAGCTCAACGAGTCTATTCCATGAATTTTAAAGTAGTATTTTTGTCGAGATTGGTCCATTCCGGCCAGGTTTTTCAATATATCTGATTAATTTATTTCCTCGCTTTTGATAAATTCCAATGGCCCTGGTTTCACAGATGTGCGGAAACTTTAACGAAGGAAAATACTCTAAGTATTTTAGGAGATAGTGCCAGTTCAACAAGTCTATTCCATCGGTTTTAGAGTAGTATTTTTGTCCACCTCGGTCCATTTCGGCCAGGTTTTTCAATATACCTTATTAATTTCAAATATTTTCTTCTTGCCTATAACGGAATAAAAGCTACTTTAATGCAAGGCAAATTCTAGTTTGTAAGGATAGATTTATGACTGAATTCTTTTCTGTTGCTGGAAGACGGATATACAGAAGCGTAGAGTTTGTCAAAAGGAAGAATATGATGAAATTAATAATGATTTGATATGAAGTATCAAATTACTGAAATATTTTCAGATTTGCACCACATCTCTCTCCGAAACTAAACTTGTAACGGAATAAATGTATCCTTACAAACTAGAATTTGGCTTGCAGGAATGTACCTTTTATCCCGTTATAGGCAAGAAGAAAAGTATCTTTAGAATAAAGTGTAAGATTTATTTTTCCTTTAGTAAGAGTTATTTGCTCTTTGAATTTGGTTTATTCCGTTAAATTACTATAGGAATATGCAAATTTTCAAACATTTGAATATGGCACAGGTGAAAGAAGTATGAATTAAAAGAACCTTGTGGGTGGTGGTGGGGTATAATTACGGAATAAACTGTATATTTAAGATCTGCTAAACTAATTCGTCCCGCGGAGACAATAACATGATTATGCCACAGGAGTATATATAGAGAGAAGATGATGAGGAAAATGTACACTTTCTTGTGAGCTTCAAATGTACGAAAGCCATATGTAAACACGGAATAGACGGTGCATTCATTTCTTTGAAATATTTTTATATATCCTAATAGCCCTGGTTCAACATATGTGCGGAAACTTTACCGAAGTAAAATACTCAAAGTATTTTAGGAGATAGTGCCAGTTCAACGAGTCTATTCCATCACTTTTAGAGTAGTATTTTTGTCGAGATTGGTCCATTCCGGTCAGGTTTTACAATATACATCATTAATTTATTTTCAATCTTTTGATATATCCAAATAGCCCTGGATCCACAGATGTGCGGAAACTTTACCGAAGTAAAATACTCAAAGTATTTTGGGAGATAGTGCCAGTTCAACTAGTCTATTTCATCAGTTTTAGAGTAGTATTTTTGTTGAGATTGGTCCATTCCGGCCAGATTTTACAATATACCTCATTAATTTATTTCCAATCTTTTGATGTATTCTAATGACCCTGGTTTCACATATGTGCGGAAACTTTACCGAAGTAAAATACTCAAAGTATTTTAGGAGATAGTTCCAGTTCAACGAGTCTATTCCATCACTTTTAGAATAGTATTTTTGTCGACCTCCGTCCATTCCGGCCAGGTTTTTCAATATACCTCATTAATTTATTTCCAATATTTTTATATATCCTATTAGCTCTGGTTTCTCAGATGTGTGGAAATTTACCGAAGTAAAATATTCAAACTATTTTAGGAGATAGCGCCAGTTCAATGGGTCTATTCCATCACCTTTAGAATAGTATTTTTGTCGAGATTGGTCCATTCCGGTCAGGTTTTACAATATACCTCATTAATTTATTTCCAATCTCTTGATATATCTTGATAGCCCTGGATTCACAGATGTGCGGAAACTTTACCGAAGTAAAATACTCAAAGTATTTTAGGGGATAGTGCCAGTTCAACGAGTCTTTTCCATCGGTTTCAGAGTAGTATTTTTGTCGAGATTGGTCCATTACAGCCAGGTTTTTCAATATACCTCATTAATTTATTTCCAATATTTTGATATATCCTAATAGCCCTGGTTTCAGAAATGTGCGGAAACTTTACCGAAGTAAAATACTCAAAGTATTTTAGGAGATAGTGCCAGTTCGACGAGTCTATTTCATCGGTTTTAGAGTAGTATTTTTGTCGACCTCCGTCCATTTCGGTCAGGTTTTTCAATATACCTCATTAATTTATTTCCAATGTTTTGATATATCCTAATAGCCCAGGATTCACAGATGTGCGTAAACTTTACCGAAGTAAAATACTCAAAGTATTTTAGGAGATAGTGCCAGTTCAACGAGTCTTTTCCATCATTTTTAGAGTAGTATTTTTGTCGAGATTGGTCCATTCCGGCCAGGTTTTACAATATACCTTATTAATTGATTTCCAATCTTTTGAAATATCCTAATAGTCCTGGATTCACAGATGTGCGGAAACTTTACCGAAGTAAAATACTCAAAGTATTTTAGGAGATAGTGCCAGTTCAACGAGTCTTTTCCATCATTTTTAGAGTAGTATTTTTGTCGAGATTGGTCCATTCCGGCCAGGTTTTACAATATACCTTATTAATTTATTTCCAATCTTTTGAAATATCCTAATAGCCCTGGATTCACAGATGTGCGTAAACTTTACCGAAGTAAAATACTCAAAGTATTTTAGGAGATAGTGCCAGTTCAACGAGTCTATTTGATCACTTTTAGAGTAGTATTTTTGTCGAGATTGGTCCATTCCGGTCAGGTTTTTCAATATACCTTATTAATTTATTTCCAATCTCTTGATATATCTTAATAGCCCTGGATTCACAGATGTGCGGAAACTTTACCGAAGTAAAATACTCAAAGTATTTTAGGGGATAGTGCCAGTTCAACGAGTCTTTTCCATCGGTTTCAGAGTAGTATTTTTGTCGAGATTGGTCCATTCCGGCCAGGTTTTTTCAATATACCTCATTAATTTATTTCCAATATTTTGATATATCCTAATAGCCCTGGATTCACAGCTGTGCGTAAACTTTACCGAAGTAAAATACTCAAAGTATTTTAGGAGATAGTGCCAGTTCAACGAGTCTATTTGATCACTTTTAGAGTAGTATTTTTGTCGAGATTGGTCCATTCCGGTCAGGTTTTTCAATATACCTTATTAATTTATTTCCAATCTCTTGATATATTTTAATAGCCCTGGATTCACAGATGTGCGGAAACTTTACCGAAGTAAAATACTCAAAATATTTTAGGAGATAGTGCCAATTCAACGAGTCTATTTTATCACTTTTAGAGTAGTATTTCTGTTGAGATTGGTCCATTCCGGCCAGGTTTTACAATATACCTCATTAATTTATTTCCAATCTTCTGATATATCCTAATAGCCCTGGTTCCACAGATGTGCGGAAACTTTACCGAAGTAAAATACTCAAAGTATTTTAGGAGATAGTGCCAGTTCAACGAATCCATTCATTCACTTTTAGAGTAGTATTTTTGTCGACCTCCGTCCATTCCGGAGAGGTTTTTCAATACACCTCATTAATTTATTTCCAATATTTTTAAATATCCTAATAGCCCTGGTTTCACAGATGTGCGGATATTTACCGAAGTAAAATATTTAAAGTATTTTAGGAGATAGTGCCAGTTCAACGAGTCTATTCCATCACTTTTAGAGTAGTATTTTTGTCGACCTCCGTCCATTCCGGCCAGGTTTTTCAATATACCCCTTTAATTTATTTCCAATATTTTTATATATCCTATTAGCTCTGGTTTCTCAGATGTGCGGAAATTTACCGAAGTAAAATATTCAAACTAGTTTAGGAGATAGCGCCAGTTCAATGGGTCTATTCCATCACTTTTAGAATAGTATTTTTGTCGAGATTGGTCCATTCTTGCCAGGTTTTTCAATATACCTTATTAATTTATTTCCAATCTCTTGATATATCTTAATAGCCCTGGATTCACAGATGTGCGGAAACTTTACCGAAGTAAAATACTCAAAGAATTTTAGGGGATAGTGCCAGTTCAACGAGTCTTTTCCATCGGTTTCAGAGTAGTATTTTTGTCGAGATTGGTCCATTCCGGCCAGGTTTTTCAATATACCTCATTAATTTATTTCCAATATTTTGATATATCCTAATAGCCCTGGTTTCAGAAATGTGCGGAAACTTTACCGAAGTAAAATACTCAAAGTATTTTAGGAGATAGTGCCAGTTCAACGAGTCTTTTCCATCACTTTTAGAGTAGTATTTTTGTCGAGATTGGTCCATTCCGGTCAGGTTTTTCAATATACCTCATTAATTTATTTCCAATATTTTTATATATCCTTATAGTCCTGGTTTCACAAATGTGCGGAAACTTTACCGAAGTAAAATACTCAAAATATTTTAGGAGTTAGTGCCAATTCAACGAGTCTATTTTATCACTTTTAGAGTAGTATTTCTGTTGAGATTGGTCCATTCCGTCCAGGTTTTACAATATACCTCATTAATTTATTTCCAATCTTCTGATATATCCTAATAGCCCTGGTTTCACAGATGTGCGGAAACTTTACCGAAGTAAAATACTCAAAGTATTTTAGGAGATAGTGCCAGTTCAACGAATCCATTCATTCACTTTTAGAGTAGTATTTTTGTCGACCTCCGTCCATTCCGGAGAGGTTTTTCAATACACCTCATTAATTTATTTCCAATATTTTTAAATATCCTAATAGCCCTGGTTTCACAGATGTGCGGATATTTACCGAAGTAAAATATTTAAAGTATTTTAGGAGATAGTGCCAGTTCAACGAGTCTATTCCATCACTTTTAGAGTAGTATTTTTGTCGACCTCCGTCCATTCCGGCCAGGTTTTTCAATATACCCCTTTAATTTATTTCCAATATTTTTATATATCCTATTAGCTTTGGTTTCACAGATGTGCGGAAATTTACCGAAGTAAAATATTCAAACTAGTTTAGGAGATAACGCCAGTTCAATGGGTCTATTCCATCACTTTTAGAATAGTATTTTTGTCGAGATTGGTCCATTCCTGCCAGGTTTTTCAATATACCTTATTAATTTATTTCCAATCTCTTGATATATCTTAATAGCCCTGGATTCACAGATGTGCGGAAACTTTACCGAAGTAAAATACTCAAAGTATTTTAGGGGATACTGCCAGTTCAACGAGTCTTTTCCATCGGTTTCAGAGTAGTATTTTTGTCGAGATTGGTCCATTCCGGCCAGGTTTTTCAATATACCTCATTAATTTATTTCCAATATTTTGATATATCCTAATAGCCCTGGTTTCAGAAATGTGCGGAAACTTTACCGAAGTAAAATACTCAAAGTATTTTAGGAGATAGTGCCAGTTCAACGAGTCTTTTCCATCATTTTTAGAGTAGTATTTTTGTCGAGATTGGTCCATTCCGGCCAGGTTTTACAATATACCTTATTAATTTATTTCCAATCTTTTGAAATATCCTAATAGCCCTGGATTCACAGATGTGCGTAAACTTTACCGAAGTAAAATACTCAAAGTATTTTCGGAGATAGTGCCAGTTCAACGAGTCTATTTGATCACTTTTAGAGTAGTATTTTTGTCGAAATTGGTCCATTCCGGTCAGGTTTTTCAATATACCTCATTAATTTATTTCCAATATTTTTATATATCCTTATAGTCCTGGTTTCACAAATGTGCGGAAACTTTACCGAAGTAAAATACTCAAAATATTTTAGGAGATAGTGCCAATTCAACGAGTCTATTTTATCACTTTTAGAGTAGTATTTCTGATGAGATTGGTCCATTCCGGCCAGGTTTTACAATATACCTCATTAATTTATTTCCAATCTTCTGATATATCCTAATAGCCCTGGATTCACAGATGTGCGGAAACTTTACCGAAGTAAAATACTCAAAGTATTTTAGGAGATAGTGCCAGTTCAACGAATTCATTCATTCACTTTTAGAGTAGTATTTTTGTCGACCTCCGTCCATTCCGGCCAGGTTTTTCAATATACCCCTTTAATTTATTTCCAATATTTTTATATATCCTATTAGCTCTGGTTTCTCAGATGTGCGGAAATTTACCGAAGTAAAATATTCAAACTATTTTAGGAGATAGCGCCAGTTCAATGGGTCTATTCCATCACTTTTAGAATAGTATTTTTGTCGAGATTGGTCCATTGCGGTCAGGTTTTACAATATACATCATTAATTTATTTCCAATCTCTTGATATATCCTAATAGCCCTGGATTCACAGATGTGCGGAAACTTTACCGAAGTAAAATACTCAAAGTATTTTAGGGGATAGTGCCAGTTCAACGAGTCTTTTCAATCGGTTTCAGAGTAGTATTTTTGACGACCTCCGTCCATTTCGGTCAGGTTTTTCAATATACCTCATTAATTTATTTCCAATATTTTGATATATCCTAAGAGCCCTGGTTTCAGAAATGTGCGGAAACTTTACCGAAGTAAAATACTCAAAGTATTTTAGGAGATAGTGCCAGTTCAACGAGTCTATTCGATCACTTTTAGAGTAGTATTTTTGTCGACCTCCGTCCATTCCGGCCAGGTTTTTAAATATACCTCATTAATTTATTTCCAATATTTTTATATATCTTAATAGCCCTGGATTCACAGATGTGCGGAAATTTACCGAAGTAAAATATTCAAACTATTTAAGGAGATAGCTCCAGTTCAACGGGTCTATTCCATCACTTTTAGAATAGTATATTTGTCGAGATTGCTCCATTGCGGTCAGTTTTTACAATATACCTCATTAATTTATTTCCAATCTTTTGATATATCCTAATAGCCATGGATTCACAGATGTGCGGAAACTTTATCGAATGAAAATATACAAAGTATTTTAGGAGATAGTGCCAGTTCAACGAGTCTATTCCATCGGTTTTAGAGTAGTAATTTTGTCGAGATTGGTCCATTCCGGCCAGGTTTTTCAATATACCTCATTAATTTATTTCAAATATTTTTATATATCCTAATAGCCCTGGATTTACAGATGAGCGGACACTTTACCGAAGTAAAATACTCACAGTATTTTAGGAGATAGTTCCAGTTCAACGAGTCTATTTCATCACTTTTAGAGTAGTATTTTTGTTGAGATTGGTCCATTCCGGCCAGATTTTACAATATACCTCATTAATTTATTTCCAATATTTTTATATATCCTATTAGCTCTGGTTTCTCAGATGTGCGGAAATTTACGGAAGTAAAATATTCAAACTATTTTAGGAGATAGCGCCAGTTCAATGGGTCTATTCCATCACTTTTAGAATAGTATTTTTGTCGAGATTGGTCCATTCCGGTCAGATTTTACAATATACCTCATTAATTTATTTCCAATGTCTTGATATATCTTAATAGCCCTGGATTCACAGATGTGCGGAAACTTTACCGAAGTAAAATACTCAAAGTATTTTAGGGGATAGTGCCAGTTCAACGAGTCTTTTCCATCGGTTTCAGAGTAGTATTTTTGTCGGGATTGGTCCATTCCGGCCAGGTTTTTCAATATACCTCATTAATTTATTTCCAATATATTGATATATCCTAATAGCCCTGGTTTCAGAAATGTGCGGAAACTTTACCGAAGTAAAATACTCAAAGTATTTTAGGAGATAGTGCCAGTTCAACGAGTCTATTTCATCGGTTTTAGAGTAGTATTTTTGTCGACCTCCGTCCATTTCGGTCAGGTTTTTCAATATACCTCATTAATTTATTTCCAATATTTTGATATATCCTAATAGCCCTGGTTTCAGAAATGTGCGTAAACTTTACCGAAGTAAAATACTCAAAGCATTTTAGGAGATAGTGCCAGTTCAACGAGTCTATTCATCACTTTTAGAGTAGTATTTTTGTCGAGATTGGTCCATTCCGGCCAGGTTTTTCAATATACCTCATTAATTTATTTCCAGTATTTTTATATATCCTAATAGCCCTGGATTCACAGATGTGCGGAAGCGTTACCGAAGTAAAATACTCAAAGTATTTTAGGAGATAGTGCCAGTTCAACGAGGCTATTCCATCGGTTTTAGAGTAGTATTTTTCTCGACCTCCGTCCATTTCAGCCAGGTTTTTCAATATACCTCATTAATTTATTTCCAATATTTTTATATATCCTAAGAGCCCTGGTTTCAGAAATGTGCGGAAACTTTACCGAAGTAAAATACTCAAAGTATTTTAGGAGATTGTGCCAGTTCAACGAGTCTTTTCCATCATTTTAAGAGTAGTATTTTTGTCGAGATTGGTCCATTCCGGCCAGGTTTTACAATATACCTTATTAATTTATTTCCAATCTTTTGAAATATCCTAATAGCCCTGGATTCACAGATGTGCGGAAACTTTACCGAAGTAAAATACTCAAAGTATTTTAGGAGATAGTGCCAGTTCAACGAGTCTATTTCATCACTTTTAGAGTAGTATTTTTGTCGAGATTGGTCCATTCCGGCCAGGTTTTTCAATATACCTCATTAATTTATTTCCAGTATTTTTATATATCCTAATAGCCCTGGATTCACAGATGTGCGGAAGCGTTACCGAAGTAAAATACTCAAAGTATTTTAGGAGATAGTGCCAGTTCAACGAGGCTATTCCATCGGTTTTAGAGTAGTATTTTTCTCGACCTCCGTCCATTTCAGCCAGGTTTTTCAATATACCTCATTAATTTATTTCCAATATTTTTATATATCCTAAGAGCCCTGGTTTCAGAAATGTGCGGAAACTTTACCGAAGTAAAATACTCAAAGTATTTTAGGAGATAGTGCCAGTTCAACGAGTCTATTCCATCACTTTTAGAGTAGTATTTTTGTCGACCTCCGTCCATTCCGGCCAGGTTTTTAAATATACCTCATTAATTTATTTCCAATATTTTTATATATCTTAATAGCCCTGGATTCACAGATGTGCGGAAATTTACCGAAGTAAAAATTTCAAACTATTTTAGGAGATAGCTCCAGTTCAACGGGTCTATTCCATCACTTTTAGAATAGTATTTTTGTCGAGATTGGTCCATTGCGGTCAGTTTTTACAATATACCTCATTAATTTATTTCCAATCTTTTGATATATCCTAATAGCCATGGATTCACAGATGTGCGGAAACTTTATCGAATGAAAATATACAAAGTATTTTAGGAGATAGTGCCAGTTCAACGAGTCTATTCCATCGGTTTTAGAGTAGTATTTTTGTCGAGATTGGTCCATTCCGGCCAGGTTTTTCAATATACCTCATTAATTTATTTCAAATATTTTTATATATCCTAATAGCCCTGGATTTACAGATGAGCGGACACTTTACCGAAGTAAAATACTCAAAGTATTTTAGGAGATAGTTCCAGTTTAACGAGTCTATTTCATCACTTTTAGAGTAGTATTTTTGTTGAGATTGGTCCATTCCGGCCAGATTTTACAATATACCTCATTAATTTATTTCCAATCTTTTGATATATTCTAATGGCCATGGTTTCACATATGTGCGGAAACTTTACCGAAGTAAAATACTCAAAGTATTTTAGGGGATAGTGCCAGTTCAACGAGTCTTTTCCATCGGTTTCAGAGTAGTATTTTTGTCGAGATTGGTCCATTCCGGCCAGGTTTTTCAATATACCTCATTAATTTATTTCCAATATTTTGATATATCCTAATAGCCCTGGTTTCAGAAATGTGCGGAAACTTTACCGAAGTAAAATACTCAAAGTATTTTAGGAGATAGTGCCAGTTCAACGAGTCTTTTCCATCATTTTTAGAGTAGTATTTTTGTCGAGATTGGTCCATTCCGGCCAGGTTTTACAATATACCTCATTAATTTATTTCCAATCTTTTGAAATATCCTAATAGCCCTGGATTCACAGATGTGCGTAAACTTTACCGAAGTAAAATACTCAAAGTATTTTAGGAGATAGTGCCAGTTCAACGAGTCTATTTGATCACTTTTAGAGTAGTATTTTTGTCGAGATTGGTCCATTCCGGTCAGCTTTTCAATATACCTCATTAATTTATTTCCAATATTTTTATATATCCTTATAGTCCTGGTTTCACAAATGTGCGGAAACTTTACCGAAGTAAAATACTCAAAATATTTTAGGAGATAGTGCCAATTCAACGAGTCTATTTTATCACTTTTAGAGTAGTATTTTTGTCGAGATTGGTCCATTCCGATCAGCTTTTCAATATACCTCATTAATTTATTTCCAATATTTTTATATATCCTTATAGTCCTGGTTTCACAAATGTGCGGAAACTTTACCGAAGTAAAATACTCAAAGTATTTTAGGAGATAGTGCCAGTTCAACGAGTCTATTCCATCACTTTTAGAATAGTATTTTTGTCGACCTCCGTCCATTCCAGCCAGGTTTTTCAATATACCTCATTAATTTATTTCAAATATTTTTATATATCCTAATAGCCCTGGATTCACAGATGTGCGGAAACTTTACCGAAGTAAAATACTCAAAGTATTTTAGGGGATAGTGCCAGTTCAACGAGTCTTTTCCATCGGTTTCAGAGTAGTATTTTTGTCGAGATTGGTCCATTCCGGCCAGGTTTTTCAATATACCTCATTAATTTATTTCCAATATTTTGATATATCCTAATAGCCCTGGTTTCAGAAATGTGCGGAAACTTTACCGAAGTAAAATACTCAAAGTATTTTAGGAGATAGTGCCAGTTCAACGAGTCTTTTCCATCATTTTTAGAGTAGTATTTTTGTCGAGATTGGTCCATTCCGGCCAGGTTTTACAATATACCTCATTAATTTATTTCCAATCTTTTGAAATATCCTAATAGCCCTGGATTCACAGATGTGCGTAAACTTTACCGAAGTAAAATACTCAAAGTATTTTAGGAGATAGTGCCAGTTCAACGAGTCTATTTGATCACTTTTAGAGTAGTATTTTTGTCGAGATTGGTCCATTCCGGTCAGCTTTTCAATATACCTCATTAATTTATTTCCAATATTTTTATATATCCTTATAGTCCTGGTTTCACAAATGTGCGGAAACTTTACCGAAGTAAAATACTCAAAATATTTTAGGAGATAGTGCCAATTCAACGAGTCTATTTTATCACTTTTAGAGTAGTATTTTTGTCGAGATTGGTCCATTCCGGTCAGCTTTTCAATATACCTCATTATTTTATTTCCAATATTTTTATATATCCTTATAGTCCTGGTTTCACAAATGTGCGGAAACTTTACCGAAGTAAAATACTCAAAGTATTTTAGGAGATAGTGCCAGTTCAACGAATCCATTCATTCACTTTTAGAGTAGTATTTTTGTCGACCTCCGTCCATTCCGGAGAGGTTTTTCAATACAACTCATTAATTTATTTCCAATATTTTTAAATATCCTAATAGCCCTGGTTTCACAGATGTGCAAATATTTACCGAAGTAAAATATTTAAAGTATTTTAGGAGATAGTGCCAGTTCAACGAGTCTATTCCATCACTTTTAGAGTAGTATTTTTGTCGACCTCCGTCCATTCCGGCCAGGTTTTTCAATATACCCCTTTAATTTATTTCCAATATTTTTATATATCCTATTAGCTCTGGTTTCTCAGATGTGCGGAAATTTACCGAAGTAAAATATTCAAACTATTTTAGGAGATAGCGCCAGTTCAATGGGTCTATTCCATCACCTTTAGAATAGTATTTTTGTCGAGATTGGTCCATTCCGGTCAGGTTTTACAATATACATCATTAATTTATTTCCAATCTCTTGATATATCTTAATAGCCCTGGATTCACAGATGTGCGGAAACTTTACCGAAGTAAAATATTCAAAGTATTTTAGGAGATAGTGCCAGTTCAACGAGTCTATTTCATCGGTTTTAGAGTAGTATTTTTGTTGACCTCCGTCCATTCCGGCCAGGTTTTTCAATATACCTCATTAATTTATTTCCAATATTTTTATATCTCCTAATAGCCCTGGTTTCTCAGATGTGCGGAAATTTACCGAAGTTAAATATTCAAACTATTTTAGGAGATAGCGCCAGTTCAACGGGTCTATTCCATCACTTTTAGAATAGTATTTTTGTCGAGATTGGTCCATTGCGGTCAGGTTTTACAATATACCTCATTTATTTATTTCCAATCTCTTGATATATCTTAATAGCCCTGGATTCACAGATGTGCGGAAACTTTACCGAAGTAAAATACTCAAAGTATTTTATGGGATAGTGCCAGTTCAACGAGTCTTTTCCATCGGTTTCAGAGTAGTATTTTTGTCGAGATTGGTCCATTCCGGCCAGGTTTTTCAATATACCTCATTAATTTATTTCCAATATTTTGATATATACTAATAGCCCTGGTTTCAGAAATGTGCGGAAACTTTACCGAAGTAAAATACTCAAAGTATTTTAGGAGATAGTGCCAGTTCAACGAATCTATTTCATCGGTTTTAGAGTAGTATTTTTGTCGACCTCCGTCCATTCCGGCCAGGTTTTTCAATATACCTCATTAATTTATTTCCAATATTTTTATATATCCTAATAGCCCTGGCTTCTCAGATGTGAGGAAATTTACCGAAGTAAAATATTCAAACTATTTTAGGAGATAGCGCCAGTTCAACGGGTCTATTCCATCACTTTTAGAATAGTATTTTTGTCGAGATTGGTCCATTGCGGTCAGGTTTTACAATATACCTCATTAATTTATTTCCAATCTCTTGATATATCTTAATAGCCCTGGATTCACAGATGTGCGGAAACTTTACCGAAGTAAAATACTCAAAGTATTTTAGGGGATAGTGCCAGTTCAACGAGTCTATTCCATCACTTTTAGAATAGTATTTTTGTCGAGATTGGTCCATTCCGGCCAGGTTTTTCAATATACCTCATTAATTTATTTCCAATATTTTTATATATCTGAATAGCCCTGGATTCACAGATGTGTGGAAATTTACCGAAGTAAAATATTCAAACTATTTTAGGAGATAGCTCCAGTTCAACGGGTCTATTCCATCACTTTTAGAATAGTATTTTTGTCGAGATTGGTCCATTGCGGTCAGTTTTTAAAATATACCTCATTAATTTATTTCCAATCTTTTGATATATCCTAATAGCCATGGATTCACAGATGTGCGGAAACTTTATCGAATGAAAATATACAAAGTATTTTAGGATATAGTGCCAGTTCAACGAGTCTATTCCATCGCATTTAGAGTAGTATTTTTGTCGAGATTGGTCCATTCCGGCCAGGTTTTTCAATATACCTCATTAATTTATTTCAAATATTTTTATATATCCTAATAGCCCTGGATTCACAGATGTGCGGAAACTTTACCGAAGTAAAATACTCAAAGTATTTTAGGGGATAGTGCTAGTTCAACGAGTCTTTTCCATCGGTTTCAGAGTAGTATTTTTGTCGAGATTGGTCCATTCCGGCCCGGTTTTTCAATATACCTCATTAATTTATTTCCAATATTTTGATATATCCTAATAGCCCTGGTTTCAGAAATGTGCGGAAACTTTACCGAAGTAAAATACTCAAAGTATTTTAGGAGATAGTGCCAGTTCAACGAGTCTTTTCCATCATTTTTAGAGTAGTATTTTTGTCGAGATTGGTCCATTCCGGCCAGGTTTTACAATATACCTTATTAATTTATTTCCAATCTTTTGAAATATCCTAATAGCCCTGGATTCACAGATGTGCGTAAACTTTACCGAAGTAAAATACTCAAAGTATTTTAGGAGATAGTGCCAGTTCAACGAGTCTATTTGATCACTTTTAGAGTAGTATTTTTGTCGAGATTGGTCCATTCCGGTCAGCTTTTCAATATACCTCATTAATTTATTTCCAATATTTTTATATATCCTTATAGTCCTGGTTTCACAAATGTGCGGAAACTTTACCGAAGTAAAATACTCAAAATATTTTAGGAGATAGTGCCAATTCAACGAGTCTATTTGATCACTTTTAGAGTAGTATTTCTGTTGAGATTGGTCCATTCCGGCCAGGTTTTACAATATACCTCATTAATTTATTTCCAATCTTCTGATATATCCTAATAGCCCTGGTTTCACAGATGTGCGGAAACTTTACCGAAGTAAAATACTCAAAGTATTTTAGGAGATAGTGCCAGTTCAACGAATCCATTCGTTCACTTTTAGAGTAGTATTTTTGTCGACCTCCGTCCATTCCGGAGAGGTTTTTCAATACACCTCATTAATTTATTTCCAATATTTTTAAATATCCTAATAGCCCTGGTTTCACAGATGTGCGAATATTTACCGAAGTAAAATATTTAAAGTATTTTAGGAGATAGTGCCAGTTCAACGGGTCTATTCCATCACTTTTAGAATAGTATTTTTGTCGAGATTGGTCCATTGCGGTCAGGTTTTACAATATACCTCATTTATTTATTTCCAATCTCTTGATATATCTTAATAGCCCTGGATTCACAGATGTGCGGAAACTTTGCCGAAGTAAAATACTCAAAGTATTTTATGGGATAGTGCCAGTTCAACGGGTCTTTTCCATCGGTTTCAGAGTAGTATTTTTGTCGAGATTGGTCCATTCCGGCCAGGTTTTTCAATATACCTCATTAATTTATTTCCAATATTTTGATATATACTAATAGCCCTGGTTTCAGAAATGTGCGGAAACTTTACCGAAGTAAAATACTCAAAGTACTTTAGGAGATTGTGCCAGTTCAACGAATCTATTCCATCACTTTAATGAGGTATATTGAAAAACCTGGCCGGAATGGACCAATCTCGACAAAAATACTACTCTAAAAGTGATGGAATACACTCGTTGAACTGGCACTATCTCCTAAAATACTTTGAGTATGTTACTTCGGTAAAGTTTCCACACATTTGTGAAACCAGGGCTATTAGGATATATCAAAATATTGGAAATAAATTAATGAGGTATATTGAAAAACCTGGCCGAAATAGACTGAGGTCGACAAAAATACTACTCTAAAACCGATGGAATAGACTCATTGAACTGGCACTATCTCCTAAAATACTTTGCATAGTTTCATTCGATAACGTTTCTGCACATCTGTGAATCCATGGCTATTAGGATATATAAAAATATTGGAAATAAATTAATGAAGTATATTGAAAAAACTGGCCGGAATGGACGGAGGTCGACAAAAATATTACTCTAAAAGTGATGGAATAGACTCGTTGAACTGGCACTATCTCCTAAAACACTTTAAATATTTTACTTCGGTAAATTTTCGCACATCTGTGAAACCAGAGATATTAGGATATATAAAAATATTGGAAATAAATTAATGAGGTATATTGAAAAACCTGGCCGAAATGGACGGAGGTCGACAAAAATACTACTCTAAAACCGATGGAATAGACTCGTTGAACTGGCACTATCTCCTAAAATACTTTGAGTATTTTCATTCGGTAAAGTTTCCGCACATCTGTGAAACCAGGGCCATTAGAATTTATCAAAAGCTTGGAAGTAAATTAATGAGGTATAATGTAAAACCTGGCTGGAATGGACCAATCTCAACAAAAATACTACTCTAAAAGTGATGAAATAGACTCGTTGAAATGGCACTATCTCCTAAAATACTTTGAGTATTTTACTTCAGTAAATTTTCCACACATTTGTGAATCCAGAGCTATTAGGATATATAAAAATATTGGAAATAAATTAATGAGGTATATTGAAAAACCTGGCCGGAATGAACGGAGGTCGACAAAAATACTACTCTAAAAGTGATGGAATAGACTCGTTGAACTGGCACTATCTCCTAAAATACTTTGAGTATTTTACTTCGGTAAATTTTCGCACATCTGTGAAACCAGAGATATTAGGATATATAAAAATATTGGAAATAAATTAATGAGGTATATTGAAAAACCTGGTCGGAATGGACGGAGGTCGACAAAAATACTACTCTCAAAGTGAATGAATAGACTCGTTCAACTGGCACTATCTCCTAAAATACTTTGAGTATTTTACTTCAGTAAAGTTTCCGTACATCTGTGAAACCAGGGCTATTAGGATATATCAAAACATTGGAAATAAATTAATGAGGTATATTGTAAAACCTGGCCGGAATGGACCAATCTCAACAAAAATACTACTCTAAAAGTGATGAAATAGACTTGTTGAACTGGAACTATCTCCTAAAAGACTTTGAGTATTTTACTTCGGTAAAGTTTCCCACATCTGTAAATCCAGGGCTATTAGAATATATAAAAATATTGGAAATAAATTAATGAGGTATATTGAAAAACCTGGCCGGAATGGACCAATCTCGACAAAAATACTACTCTAAAAGTGATGGAATACACTCGTTGAACTGGCACTATCTCCTAAAATACTTTGAGTATTTTACTTCGGTAAAGTTTCCACACATTTGTGAAACCAGGGCTATTAGGATATATCAAAATATTGGAAATAAATTAATGAGGTATATTGAAAAACCTGGCCGAAATAGACTGAGGTCGACAAAAATACTACTCTAAAACCGATGGAATAGACTCATTGAACTGGCACTATCTCCTAAAATACTTTGCATAGTTTCATTCGATAAAGTTTCTGCACATCTGTGAATCCATGGCTATTAGGATATATAAAAATATTGGAAATAAATTAATGAAGTATATTGAAAACCCTGGCCGGAATGGACGGAGGTCGACAAAAATATTACTCTAAAAGTGATGGAATAGACTCGTTGAACTGGCACTATCTCCTAAAACACTTTAAATATTTTACTTCGGTAAATTTTCGCACATCTGTGAAACCAGAGATATTAGGATATATAAAAATATTGGAAATAAATTAATGAGGTATATTGAAAAACCTGGCCGGAATGGACGGAGGTCGACAAAAATACTACTCTAAAAGTGAATGAATAGACTCGTTGAACTGGCACTATCTCCTAAAATACTTTGAGTATTTTACTTCAGTAAAGTCTCCGCACATCTGTGAAACCAGGGCTATTAGGATATATCAAAAGATTGGAAATAAATTAATGAGGTATATTGTAAAACCTGGCCGGAATGGACCAATCTCAACAAAAATACTACTCTAAAATTGATAAAATAGACTCGATGAACTGGCACTATCTCCTAAAATACTTTGAGTATTTTACTTCGATAAAGTTTCCGCACATCTGTGAAGCCAGGACCATTAGAATATATCAAAAGATTGGAAATAAATTAATGAGGTATATTGTAAAACCTGGTCGGAATGGACCAATCTCAACAAAAATACTACTCTAAAAGTGATGAAATAGACTCGTTGAACTGGCACTATTTCCTAAAATACTTTGAGTATTTTACTTCGGTAAAGTTTCCGCACATTTGCGAAACCAGGGCTATTAGGATATATCAAAATATTGGAAATAAATTAATGAGGTATATTGAAAAACCTGGCCGAAATAGACTGAGGTCGACAAAAATACTACTCTAAAACCGATGGAATAGACTCATTGAACTGGCACTATCTCCTAAAATACTTTGCATATTTTCATTCGATAAAGTTTCTGCACATCTGTGAATCCATGGCTATTAGGATATATAAAAATATTGGAAATAAATTAATGAAGTATATTGAAAAACATGGCCGGAATGGACGGAGGTCGACAAAAATATTACTCTAAAAGTGATGGAATAGACTCGTTGAACTGGCACTATCTCCTAAAACACTTTAAATATTTTACTTCGGTAAATTTTCGCACATCTGTGAAACTAGAGATATTAGGATATATAAAAATATTGGAAATAAATTAATGAGGTATATTGAAAAACCTGGCCGGAATGGACGGAGGTCGACAAAAATACTACTCTAAAAGTGAATGAATAGACTCGTTGAACTGGCACTATCTCCTAAAATACTTTGAGTATTTTACTTCAGTAAAGTTTCCGCACATCTGTGAAACCAGGGCTATTAGGATATATCAAAAGATTGGAAATAAATTAATGAGGTATATTGTAAAACCTGGCCGGAATGGACCAATCTCAACAAAAATACTACTCTAAAAGTGATAAAATAGACTCGATGAACTGGCACTATCTCCTAAAATACTTTGAGTATTTTACTTCGATAAAGTTTCCGCACATCTGTGAAGCCAGGACCATTAGAATATATCAAAAGATTGGAAATAAATTAATGAGGTATATTGTAAAACCTGGTCGGAATGGACCAATCTCAACAAAAATACTACTCTAAAAGTGATGAAATAGACTCGTTGAACTGGCACTATTTCCTAAAATACTTTGAGTATTTTACTTCGGTAAAGTTTCCGCACATTTGCGAAACCAGGGCTATTAGGATATATCAAAAGATTGGAAATAAATTAATGAGGTATATTGAAAAACCTGGCCGAAATGGACGGAGGTCGACAAAAATACTACTCTAAAACCGATGGAATAGACTCGTTGAACTGGCACTATCTCCTAAAATACTTTGAGTATTTTACTTCGGTAAAGTTTCCGCACATTTGTGAAACCTGGGCTATTAGGATATATAAAAATATTGGAAATAAATTAATGAGGTATACTGAAAAACGTGGCCGGAATGGACCAAACTCAACTAAAATACTATTCTAAAAGTGATGGAATAAACTCGTTGAACTGGCAATATCTCCTAAAATACTTTGAGTATTTTACTTCGGTAAAGTTTCCGCACATCTGTGAAAGCAGGGCTAATACGATATATAAAAATATTGGAAATAAATTAATGAGGTATATTGAAAAACCTGGCCGGAATGGACGGAGGTCGACAAAAATACTACTCTAAAAGCGATGGAATAGACTCGTTGAACTGGCACCATCTCCTAAAATACTTTGGGTATTTTACTTCGGTAAAGTTTCCGAACATCTGTGAATCCAGGGCTATTAGGATATATCAAAACATTGGAAATAAATTAATGAGGTATATTGTAAAACCTGGCCGGAATGGACCAATCTCAACAAAAATACTACTCTAAAAGTGATCAAATAGACTTGTTGAACTGGAACTATCTCCTAAAAGACTTTGAGTATTTTACTTCGGTAAAGTTTCCGCACATCTGTAAATCCAGGGCTATTAGAATATCTAAAAATATTGGAAATAAATTAATGAGGTATATTGAAAAACCTGGCCGGAATGGAGCAATCTCGACAAAAATACTACTCTAAAAGTGATGAAATAGACTTGTTGAACTAAAACTATCTCCTAAAAGACTTTGAGTATTTTACTTCGGTAAAGTTTCCGCACATCTGTAAATCCAGGGCTATTAGAATATATAAAAATATTGGAAATAAATTAATGAGGTATATTGAAAAACCTGGCCGGAATGGACCAATCTCGACAAAAATACTACTCTAAAAGTGATGGAATACACTCGTTGAACTGGCACTATCTCCTAAAATACTTTGAGTATTTTACTTCGGTAAAGTTTCCGCACATTTGTGAAACCAGGGCTATTAGGATATATCAAAATATTGGAAATAAATTAATGAGGTATATTGAAAAACCTGGCCGAAATAGACTGAGGTCGACAAAAATACTACTCTAAAACCGATGGAATAGACTCGTTGAACTGGCACTATCTCCTAAAATACTTTGCATAGTTTCATTCGATAAAGTTTCTGCACATCTGTGAATCCATGGCTATTAGGATATATAAAAATATTGGAAATAAATTAATGAGGTTTATTGAAAAACCTGGCCGGAATGGACCAATCTCGACAAAAATACTACTCTAAAAATGATGGAATAGATTCGTTGAACTGGCACTATCTCCTAAAATACTTTGAGTACTTTACTTCGGTAAAGTTTCCGCACATCTGTGAATCCAGGGCTATTAGGATATATCAAAAGATTGGAAATAAATTAATGAGGTATATTGTAAAATCTGGCCGGAATGGACCAATCTCAACAAAAATACTACTCTAAAAGTGATGAAATAGACTCTTTGAACTGAAACTATCTCCTAAAATACTTTGAGTATTTTACTTCGGTAAAGTTTCCGCCCATCTGTAAATCGAGGTCTATTAGGATATATAAAAATATTTGAAATAAATTAATGAGGTATATTGAAAAACCTGGCCGGAATGGACCAATCTCGACAAAAATACTACTCTAAAACCGATGGAATAGACTCATTGAACTGGCACTATCTCCTAAAACGATTTGCATATTTTCATTCGATGAAGTTTCTGCACATCTGTGAATCCAGGGCTATTAGGATATTTCAAAAGATTGGAAATAAATTAATGAGGTATATTGTAAAACCTGGCCGGAATGGACCAATCTCGACAAAAATACTATTCTAAAAGTGATGGAATAGACGCGTTGAACCAGCACTATCTCCTAAAATACTTTGAGTATTTTCATTCGGGAAAGTTTCCGCACATCTGTGATACCAGGGCCATTAGAATTTATTAAAAGCTTGGAAATAAATTAATGAGATATATTGAAAAACCTGGCCGGAATGGACGGAGGTCGACAAAAATACTATTCTAAAAGTGATGGAATAAACTCGTTGAACTGGCAATATCTCCTAAAATACTTTGAATATTTTACTTCGGTAAAGTTTTCGCACATCTGTGAAACCAGTACTATTACAGTATATAAAAAGATTTGAAATGAATTAATGAGGTATATTGAAAAAGCTGGCCAGAATGGACGGAGGTCGACAAAAATACTACTCTAAAACTGATGGAATAGACTCGTTGAACTGGCACTATCTCCGAAAATCCTTTAAGTATTTTCATTCGGTAAAGTTTCCGCACATCTGTGAATCCAGGGCTATTAGGATATATCAAAAGATTGGAAATAAATTAATGAGGTATATTGTGAAACCTGACCGAAGTGGACCAATCTCGACAGAAATACTACTATAAAAGTGATGGAATAGACTCGTTGAACTGGCACTACCTCCTAAAATACTTTGAGTATTTTACTTCGGTAAATTTCTGCACATCTGTGAAACAAGGGCTATTACGATATATAAAAATATTGGAAATAAATTAATGAGGTATACTGAAAAACCTGGCCGGAATGGACGGAGGTCGACAAAAATACTACTATAAAAGTGATGGAATAGACTCGTTGAACTGGCACTATCTCATAAAATACTTTGCATATTTTCATTCGATAAAGTTTCCGCACATTTGCGAATCCAGGGCTATTAGGATATTCCAAAAGATTGGAAATAAATTAATAAGGTATACTGAAAAACCTGGCGGGAATGGACCAAACTCAACAAAAATACTATACTAAAAGTGATGGAATAAACTCGTTGAAATGGCACTATCTCCTAAAATACTTTGAGTATTTTACTTCGGTAAAGTTTCTGCACATTTGTGAAACCAGGGCTATTAGGATATATAAAAATATTGGAAATAAATTAATGAGGTATGCTGAAAAACGTGGCCGGAATGGACCAAACTCAACTAAAATACTATTCTAAAAGTGATGGAATAAACTCGTTGAACTGGCAATATCTCCTAAAATACTTTGAGTATTTTACTTCGGTAAAGTTTCCGCACATCTGCGAAACCAGGGCTAATACGATATATAAAAATATTGGAAATAAATTAATGAGGTATATTGAAAAAGCTGGCCGGAATGGACGGAGGTCGACAAAAATACTACTCTAAAACCGATGGAATAGACTCGTTGAACTGGCACTATCTCCTAAACTACTTTGCATATTTTCATTCGAGAAAGTTTCCGCACATCTGTGAATGCAGGGCTATTAGGATATATCAAAAGATTGGAAATAAATTAATGAGGTATATTGTGAAACCTGACCGAAGTGGACCAATCTCGACAAAAATACTACTATAAAAGTGATGGAATAGACTCGTTGAACTGGCACTATCTCCTAAAATACTTTGAGTATTTTTCTTCGGTAAATTTCTGCACATCTGTGAAATAAGGGCTATTAGGATATATAAAAATATTGGAAATAAATTAATGAGGTATATTGAAAAATCTGGCCGGAATGGACCAATCTCGACAAAAATACTACTCTAAAAGCGATGGAATAGACTCGTTGAACTGGCACCATCTCATAAAATACTTTGGGTATTTTACTTCGATAAAGTTTCCGCACATCTGTGAATCCAGGGCTATTAGGATATATCAAAAGATTGGAAATAAATTAATGAGGTGTATTGTAAAACCTGAACGGAATGGACCAATCTCGACAAAAATACTACTCTAAAAGTAATGGAATAGACTCGTTGAACTGGCACTATCTCCTAAAATACTTTGAGTATTTTACTTCGGTAAAGTTTCCGCACATTTGTGAAACCAGGGTTATTAGGTTATATAAAAATATTGGAAATAAATTAATGAAGTATATTGAAAAACCTGGCCGGAATGGACCGAGGTCGACAAAAATACTACTCTAAAACCGATTGAATAGACTCGTTGAACTAGAACTATCTCCTAAAATACTTTGCATATTTTCATTCGATGAAGTTTCCGTACATCTGTGAATCCAGGGCTATTAGGATATTCCAAAAGATTGGAAATAAATTAATGAGGTATATTGTAAAACCTGGCCGGAATGGACCAATCTCGACAAAAATACTACTCTAAAAGTGATGGAATAGACTCGTTGAACCGGCACTATCTCCTAAAATACATTGAGTATTTTCATTCGGGAAAGTTTCCGCACATCTGTGATACCAGGGCCATTAGAATTTATCAAAAGCTTGGAAATAAATTAATGAGATATATTGAAAAACCTGGCCGGAATGGACGGAGGTCGACAAAAATACTACTCTAAAACCGATGGAATAGACTCGTTGAACTGGATCTATCTCCTAAAATACTTTAAGTATTTTCATTCGGTAAAGTTTCCGCACATCTGTGAAACCAGTACTATTATAGTATAGAAAAAGATTTGAAATGAATTAATGAGGTATATTGAAAAACCCGGGCAGAATGGACGGAGGTCGACAAAAATACTACTCTAAAACTGATGGAATAGACTCGTTGAACTGGCACTATCTCCTAAAATACTTTGAGTATTTTACTTCGGTAAATTTCTGCACATCTGTGAAACAAGGGCTATTAGGATATATAAAAATATTGGAAATAAATTAATGAGGTATATTGAAAAACCTGGCCGGAATGGACGGAGGTCGACAAAAATACTACTCTAAAAGTGATGGAATAGACTCGTTGAACTGGCACTATCTCCTAAATTACTTTGCATATTTTCATTCGATAAAGTTTCCGCACATCTGTGAATCCAGGGCAATTAGGATATACCAAAAGATTGGAAATAAATTAATAAGGTATACTGAAAAACCTGGCGGGAATGGGCCAAACTCAACAAAAATACTATACTAAAAGTGATGGAATAAACTCGTTGAACTGGCACTATCTCCTAAAATACTTTGAGTATTTCAGTTCGGTAAATTTTCCGTACATTTGTGAAACCAGGGCTATTAGGATATATAAAAATATTGGAAATAAATTAATGAAGTATACTGAAAAACCTGGCCGGAATGGACCAAACTCAACAAAAATACTATTCTAAAAGTGATGGAGTAATCTCGTTAAACTGGCAATATCTCCTAAAATACTTTGAGTATTTTTCTTCGGTAAAGTTTCCGGACATCTGTGAAACCAGGGCTAATACGATATATAAAAATATTGGAAATAAATTAATGAGGTATATTGAAAAACCGGGCCGGAATGGACGGAGGTCGACAAAAATACTACTCTAAAACCGATGGAATAGACTCGTTGAACTGGCACCATCTCCTAAAATACTTTGGGTATTTCACTTCGGTAAAGTTTCCGCACATCTGTGAATCCAGGGCTATTAGAATATATAAAAATATTGGAAATAAATTAATGAGGTATATTGAAAAATCTGGCCGGAATGGACCAATCTCGACAAAAATACTACTCTAAAACCGATGGAATAGACTCGTTGAACTGGAACTATCTCCTAAAATACTTTGCATATTTTCATTCGATAAAGTTTCCGTACATCTGTGAATGCAGGGCTATTAGGATATATCAAAAAATTGGAAATGAATTAATGAGGTATATTGTAAAACCTGAACGGAATGGACCAATCTCGACAAAAATACTACTCTAAAAGTGATGAAATAGACTCGTTGAACTGACACTATCTCCTAAAATACTTTGAGTATTTTTCTTCGGTAAAGTTTCCGCATATTTGTGAAACCAGGGCTATTAGGATATATAAAATATTGGAAATAAATTAATGAGGTATATTGAAAAACTTGGCCGGAATGGACCAGTCTCGACAAAAATACTACTCTAAAAGTAATGAAATAGACTCATTGAACTGGCACTATCTCCTAAAATACTTTAAGTATTTTCATTCGGTAAAGTTTCCGCACATATGTGAAACCAGTACTATTACAATATATAAAAAGATTTGAAATAAATTAATAAGGTCTATTGGAAAACCTGACCGGAGTGGACCGAAGTCGACAAAAATACTACTCTAAAACCGATGGAATAGACTCGTTGAACTGGCACCATCTCCTAAAATACTTTGGGTATTTTACTTCGGTGAAGTTTCCGCACATCTGTGAATCCAGGGCTATTAGAATATATAAAAATATTGCAAATAAAATAATGAGGTATATTGAAAAACCTGACCGGAATGGACGGAGTTTGTCAAAAATACTGCTCTAAAAGTGATGGAATAGACTCGTTGAAGTGGCACAATCTTCTAAAATACTTTGCATATTTTCATTCTGTAAAGTTTCCGCATATCTCTGAATCCAGGGCTATTAGAATATATCAAAAGATTGGAAATAAACTAATGAGGTATATTGTAAAACTGAAATAGACTCGTTGAAGTGGCAGTATCTCCTAAAATACTATCAGTATTCTACTTGGGTAAAGTTTCCGCACATCTGTGAAACCAGGGCTATTAGGATATTTTCATTCCGTAAAGTTTTCGCACATCTGTGAAACCATGGTATTAGGATATATAATAATATTGGAAATAAATTGATGAGGTATATTGAAAAACCTGGCCGGAATGGACGGAGTTCGACAAAAATACTACTCTAAAGCCGATGGAATAGACTCGTTGAACTGGCACTATCTCCTAAAATACTTTGAGTATTTTACTTCGGTAAAGTTTCCGCACATGTGTGAAACCAGGGCTATTATAATATATCAAAAGATTGAAATAAATTAATGAGGTATATTGTAAAACCTGGTTGGAATGGACGAATCTCGACAAAAATACTACTCTAAAAGTGATGGAATAGACTCGTTGAACTGGCACAATCTCCTAAAATACTCTAAGTATTTTCATTCGGTAAAGTTTCCGCACATCTGTGAAACCAGTACTATTACAATATATAAAAAGATTGGAAATAAATTAATAAGGTATATTGAAAAACCTGGCCGGAATGGACGGAGGTCGACAAATATACTACTTTAAAACCGATGGAATAGACTCGTTGAACTGGCAAAATCTTCTAAAATACTTTGGGTATTTTACTTCGGTAAAGTTTCCGCACATCTGTGAATCCAGGGCTATTAGGATATATAAAAATATTGGAAATAAATTACTGAGGTATATTGAAAAATCTGGCCGGAATGGAGCAATCTCGACAAGAATACTACTCTAAAAGCGATGGAATAGACTCGTTGAACTGGCACTATATCCTAAAATACTTTGCATATTTTCATTCGATAAAGTTTCCGAACATCTGTGAATCCAGGGCTATTAGGATATATCAAAGGTTTGGAAATAAATTAATGAGGTATATTGTAAAACCTGGCCGGAATGGACCAATCTCGAGAAAAATACCACTCTAAAAGTGATGGAATAGACTCGTTGAACCTGTGCTATCTCCTAAAATACTTTGAGTATTTTACTTCAGTAAAGTTTCCGGACATCTGTGAAACCAGGGTTATTAGGATATACCAAAAGATTGGAAATAAATTAATGAGGTATATTGAAAAACCTGACCGAAATGGACCGATCTCGACAAAAATACTACTCTAAAACCGATGGAATAGACTCGTTGAACTGGCACTATCTCCTAGAATACTTTGGGTATTTTCATTCGGTAAAGTTTCCGCACATTTCTGAAACCAGGGTCATTAGATTATATCAAAAGATTGGATATAAACTGATGAGGTATATTGTGAAACCTGGCCGGAATGGACCAATCTCGACAAAAATACTAATTGAAAAATGAGGAAATAGACTCGTTGAACTGGCACTATCTCCTAAAATACTTTGACTATTTTGATTCAGTAAAGTTTCTGCACATCTGTGGAACTAGGGCTATTAGGATATATAAAAATATTGAAAATAAATTAATGAGGTATATTGAAAAACCTGACCGAAATGAACCGACCTCGACAAAAATACTACTCTAAAAGTGATGGAATAGACTCGTTGAAGTGGCACTTTCTCCTAAAATACTTTGAGTATTTTACTTCGGTAAATTTTCCGCCCATCTGTGAAACGAGGGCTATTAGGATATATAAAAATATTGGTAATAAATTAATGAAATATATTGAAAAACCTGGCTGGAATGGACAGATCTCGACAAAAATATTACTCTAAAACTGATGAAATAGACTCCTTGAACTAGCACTATCTCCTAAAATACTTTAAGTATTTTCAATCGGTAAAGTTTCCGCACATCTGTGAAACCAGTACTATTACAGTATATAAAAAGAATTGAAATAAATTAATAAGGTATATTGAAAAACCTGGCCGGAATGGAACGACGTCGACAAAAATACTAGTCTAAAAGTGATGGAATAGACCCGTTGAACTGGCACTCTCTCCTAAAATACTTTAAGTATTTTCATTCAGCAAAGTTTCTGCACCTCTGTGAAACCAGGGCTAATGGGATATATAAAATTATTGGAAATAAATTAGTGAGGTTTATCGAGAAAACTGGCTGGAATGGAACGATCTGGACAAAAATACTACTCTAAAAGTGATGGAATAGACCCGTTGAACTGGCACTCTCTCCTAAAATACTTTAAGTATTTTCATTCAGTAAAGTTTCCGCACATGTGTGAAACCAGGGCTATTAGGATATATAAAAATATTGGAAATAAATTAATAAGGTATATTGAAAAACCTGGCCGGAATGGAACGACGTCGACAAAAATACTAGTCTAAAAGTGATGAAATAGACTCGTTGAACTGCCACTATCTCCTAAAATACTTTCATTCAGTAAAGTTTCTGCACCTCTGTGAAACCAGGGCTAATAGGATATATAAAATTATTGGAAATAAATTAGTGAGGTTTATTGAGAAGCCTGGCTGGAATGGAAGGATCTGGACAAAAATACTACTCTAAAAGTGATGGAATAGACTCGTTGAACCTGTGCTATCTCCTAAAATACTTTGAGTATTTTACTTCGGTAAAGTTTCCGCACATCTGTGAATCCAGGGTTATTAGGATATATAAAAATATTGGAAATAAATTAATGAGGTATATTGAAAAACCTGGACGGAATGGACGGAGGTCGACAAATATACTACTTTAAAACCGATGGAATAGACTCGTTGAACTGGCAACATCTTCTAAAATACTTTGGGCATTTTACTTCGGTAAAGTTTCCGCACATCTGTGAATCCAGGGTTATTAGGATATATAAAAATATTGGAAATAAATTAATGAGATATATTGAAAAATCTGGCCGGAATGGACCAATCTCGACAAAAATACTACTCTAAAAGCGATGGAATAGACTCGTTGAACTGGCACTATCTCCTAAAATACTTTGCATATTTTCATTCGATGAAGTTTCCGCACATCTGTGAATCCAGGGCTATTAGGATATACCAAAAGATTGGAAAAAAATTAATGAGGTATATTGTAAAACCAGGCCGGAATGGACCAATCTCGAGAAAAATACCACTCTAAAAGTGATGGAATAGACTCGTTGAACCTGTGCTATCTCGTAAAATACTTTGAGTATTTTACTTCAGTAAAGTTTCCGGACATCTGTGAAACCAGGGCTATTGGGATATATCAAAAGATTGGAAATAAATTAATGAGGTGTATTGTAAAACCTGACCGGAATGGACCAATCTCGACAAAAATCCTACTCTAAAACCGATGGAATAGACTCGTCGAACTGGCACTTTCTCCTAAAATACTTTGCATATTTTCATTCGATAAAGTTTCCCCACATCTGTGAATCCAGTGATATTAAGATATATCAAAAGATTGGAAATAAATTAATGAAGTATATTATAAAACCTGACCGGAATGGACCAATCTCGACAAAAATACTACTCTAAAAGTGATGGAATAGAATCGTTGAACTGGCACAATCTCCTAAAATACTTTGAGTATTTTACTTCGGTAAAGTTTCCGCACATATGTTAATCCAGGGCCATTAGAATATATGAAAAGATTGGAAATAAATTAATGAGGTATATTGTAAAACCTGGCCGGAACTGACGAAAGTCGACCAAAATACTACTGTAAAAGTGATGGAATAGACTCGTTGAACTAGCACTATCTCCTAAAATACTTTGCATATTTTCATTCGATAAAGTTTCCGCAAATCTGTGAAACCAGGGCTATTAGGATATATAAAAATATTGGAAATAAATTAATGAGGTATATTGAAAAACCTGGCCGGAATGGACCACTCTCAACAAAAATACTACTCTAAAAGTGATGAAATAGACTCGTTGAACTGGCAATATCTCCTAAAATGCTTTGAGTATTTTACTTCAGTAAAGTTTCCGTACATGTTTGAAACCAGGGCTATTAGGATATATCAAAATATTGGAAACAAATTAATGAGGTATATTGAAAAACCTGGCCGAAATGGACGGAGGTCGACAAAAATACTACTCTAAAACCGATGGAATAGACTCGTTGAACTGGCACTTTTTCCTAAAATACTTTGAGGATTTTCATTCAGTAAAGTTTCTGCACCTCTGTGAAACCAGGGCTAATAGGATATATAAAATTATTGGAAATAAATTAGTGAGGTTTATTGAGAAGCCTGGCTGGAATGGAACGATCTGGACAAAAATACTACTCTAAAAGTGATGGAATAGACTCGTTGAACCTGTGCTATCTCCTAAAATACTTTGAGTATTTTACTTCGGTAAAGTTTCCGCACATCTGTGAATCCAGGGTTATTAGGATATATAAAAATATTGGAAATAAATTAATGAGGTATATTGAAAAACCTGGACGGAATGGACGGAGGTCGACAAATATACTACTTTAAAACCGATGGAATAGACTCGTTGAACTGGCAACATCTTCTAATATACTTTGGGTATTTTACTTCGGTAAAGTTTCCGCACATCTGTGAATCCAGGGTTATTAGGATATATAAAAATATTGGAAATAAACTAATGAGGTATATTGAAAAACCTGGCCGGAATGGACGGTGGTCGACAAAAATACTACTCTAAAAGTGATGGAATACACTCGTTGAACTGGCATTATCTCCTAAAATACTTTGAGTATTTTACTTCGGTAAAGTTTCCGCACATTTGTGAATCGAGGGGTATTAGGATATATAAAAAAATTGGAAATAAATTTATGAGGTATATTGAGAAATCTGGCCGGAATGGACCAATCTCGACAAAAATACTACTCTAAAACCGATGGAATAGACTCGTTGAACTGGCACTATTTCCTAAAATACTTTGAATATTATCATTCGATAAAGTTTCCGCACATCTGTGAAACCAGGGCTATTAGAATATATAAAAATATTGGAAATAAATTAATGAGGTATATTGAAAAACCTGGCCGGTATGGTCCCATCTTGACACATATCCTACTCTAAAACCGATGGAATAGACTCGTTGAACTGGCACTATCTCCTAAAATACTTTGAGTATTTTACTTCGGTAAAGTTTCCGCAGATTTGTGAAACCAGGGATATTAGGAGATATAAAAATATTGGAAATAAATTAATGAGGTATATTGAAAAACCTGGCCGGAATGGACCGATCTCAACAAAAATACTACTCTAAAACTGTTGATATAGACTCGTTGAACTGGCACTATCTCCTAAAATACTTTCAGTATTTTCATTCGATGAAGTTCCCGCACATTAATAAAACCAGGGCTATTAGAATATATAAAAATATTGCTAATAATTTAATGCGATACATTGTAAAACCTAGCCGGAATGGACCGATCTCGACAAAAATACTACTCTAAAAGTGATGAAATAGACTCGTTGAACTGGCACTATCTCCTAAAATACTTTGCATATTTTCATTCGATAAAGTTTCCGCACATCTGTGAAACCAGGGCCATTAGAATTTATCAAAAGCTTGGAAATAAATTAATGAGGTATATTGTAAAACCTGACCGGAATGGACCAATCTCGACAAAAATACTACTCTAAAACCGATGAAATAGACTCGTTGAACTGGCACTATCTCCTAAATTACTTTGAGTATTTAACTTCGGTAAAGTTTCCGCACATTTGTGAAACCAGGGCTATTAAGATATATCAAAATATTGGAAATAAATTAATGAGGTATATTGAAAAACCTGACCGGAATGGACCAATCTCGACAAAAATACTACTCTAAAACCGATGAAATAGACTCGTTGAACTGGCACTATCTTCTAAAATACTTTGGGTATTTTACCTCGGTAAAGTTTCCGCACATTTGTGAATCCAGGGCTATTAAGATATATCAAAATATTGGAAATAAATTAATGAGGTATATTGAAAAATCTGGACGGAATGGACCAATCTCGACAAAAATACTACTCTAAAACCGATGGAATAGATTAGTTGAACTGGCACTATCTCCTAAAATACTTTGAGTATTTTCATTCGATAAAGTTTGAGCACATCTGTGAAACCAGGGCCATTAGAATTTATCAAAAGCTTGGAAATAAATTAATGAGGTATATTGTAAAACCTGACCGGAATGGACCAATCTCGACAAAAATACTACTCTAAAACCGATGGAATAGACTCGTTGAACTGGCACTATCTCCTAAATTACTTTGAGTATTTTACTTCGGTAAAGTTTCCGCACATTTGTGAAACCAGTGCTATTAGGATATATAAAAATATTGGAAATGAATTAATGAGGTATATTGAAAAACCTGGCCGGAATGGATGGAGGTCGACAAAAATACTAATCTGAAACCGATGGAATAGACTCGTTGAACTGGCATTATCCCCTAAAATACTTTGAGTATTTTACTTCGGTAAAGTTTCCGCACATCTGTGAATCCAGGGCTATTAAGATATATCAAGAGATTGGAAATAAATTAATGAGGTATATTGTAAAATCTGGCCGGAATGGTCCAATCTAAAAAAAAATACTATTCTAAAAGTGATGAAATAGACTCGTTAAACTGGAACTATCTCCTAAAATACTTTGAGTATTTTAATTCGGTAAAGTTTCCGCTCATCTGTAAATCCAGGGCTATTAGGATATATAAAAATATTTGAAATAAATTAATGAGGTATATTGAAAAACCTGGCCGGAATGGACCAATCTCGACAAAAATACTACTCTAAAACCGATGGAATAGACTCGTTGAACTGGCACTATATCCTAAAATACTTTGCATATTTTCATTCGATAAAGTTTCCGCACATCTGTGAATCCATGGCTATTAGGATATATCAAAAGATTGGAAATAAATTAATGAGGTATATTTTAAAAACTGACCGCAATGAACCAATCTCGACAAAAATACTATTCTAAAAGTGATGGAATAGACCCGTTGAACTGGAGCTATCTCCTAAAATAGTTTGAATATTTTACTTCGGTAAATTTCCGCACATCTGTGAATCCAGGGCTATTAAGATATATAAAAATATTGGAAATAAATTAATGAGGTATATTGAAAAACCTGGCCGGAATGGACCAATCTCGACAAAAATACTATTCTAAAAGTGATGGAATAGACTCGTTGAACTGGCACTATCCCCTAAAATACTTTGAGTATTTTACTTCGGTAAAGTTTCCGCACATCTGTGAATCCAGGGCTATTAAGATATATCAAGAGATTGGAAATAAATTAATGAGGTATATTGTAAAACCTGACCGCAATGGACCAATCTCGACAAAAATACTATTCTAAAAGTGATGGAATAGACCCGTTGAACTGGAGCTATCTCCTAAAATAGTTTGAATATTTTACTTCGGTAAATTTCCGCACATCTGTGAATCCAGGGCTATTAAGATATATAAAAATATTGGAAATAAATTAATGAGGTATATTGAAAAACCTTGCCGGAATGGACCAATCTCGACAAAAATACTATTCTAAAAGTGATGGAATAGACTCGTTGAACTGGCACTATCCCCTAAAATACTTTGAGTATTTTACTTCGGTAAAGTTTCCGCACATCTGTGAATCCAGGGCTATTAAGATATATCAAGAGATTGGAAATAAATTAATGAGGTATATTGTAAAACCTGACCGCAATGGACCAATCTCGACAAAAATACTATTCTAAAAGTGATGGAATAGACCCGTTGAACTGGCGCTATCTCCTAAAATAGTATGAATATTTTACTTCGGTAAATTTCCGCACATCTGAGAAACCAGGGCTATTAGGATATATAAAAATATTGGAAATAAATTAATGAGGTATATTGAAAAACCTGGCCGGAATGGACGGAGGTCGACAAAAATACTATTCTAAAAGTGATGGAATAGACTCGTTGAACTGGAACTATCTCCTAAAATACTTTGAGTATTTTACTTCGGTAAAGTTTCCGCACATCTGTGAAACCAGGGCCATTAGAATATATCAAAAGATTGGAAATAAATTAATGAGGTATATTGTAAAATCTGGCCGGAATGGACCAATCTCAACAAAAATACTACTCTAAAAGTGATGAAATAGACTCGTTAAACTGGAACTATCTCCTAAAATACTTTGAGTATTTTACTTCGGTAAAGTGTCCGCTCATCTGTAAATCCAGGGCTATTAGGATATATAAAAATATTTGAAATAAATTAATGAGGTATATTGAAAAACCTGGCCGGAATGGACCAATCTCGACAAAAATACTACTCTAAAACCGATGGAATAGACTCGTTGAACTGGCACTATCTCCTAAAATACTTTGTACATTTTCATTCGATAAAGTTTCCGCACATCTGTGAATCCATGGCTATTAGGATATATCAAAAGATTGGAAATAAATTAATGAGGTATATTGTAAAAACTGACCGCAATGGACCAATCTCGACAAAAATACTATTCTAAAAGTGATGGAATAGACCCGTTGAACTGGAGCTATCTCCTAAAATAGTTTGAATATTTTACTTCGGTAAATTTAAGCACATCTGTGAATCCAGGGCTATTAAGATATATAAAAATATTGGAAATAAATTAATGAGGTATATTTAAAAACCTGGCCGGAATGGACGGAGGTCGACAAAAATACTACTCTAAAAGTGATGGAATAGACTCGTTGAACTGGCACTATCTCCCAAAATACTTTGAGTATTTTACTTCGGGAAAGTTTCCGCACATTTCTGAAACCAGGGCTCTTAGGATATATAAAAATATTGGAAATAAATTAATGAGGTATATTGAAAAACCTGGCTGAAATGGACGGAGGTCGAGAAAAATACTACTCTAAAACCGATGGAATAGCCTCGTTGAACTGGCACTATCTCCTAAAATACTTTGAGTATTTTACTTCGGTAAAGTTTCCGCACATCTGTGAATCCAGGGCTATTAGGATATATAAAAATACTGGAAATAAATTAATGAGGTATATTGAAAAACCTGACCGGAATGGACCGCTCTCGACAAAAATACTACTCTAAAAGTGATGAAATAGACTCGTTGAACTGGCACTATCTCCTAAAATACTTTGAGTATTTTACTTCGGAAAAGTTTCCGCACATTTCTGAAACCAGGGCTATTAGGATATATCAAAATATTGGAAATAAATTAATGAGGTATATTGAAAAACCTGACCGAAATGGACGGAGGTCGACAAAAATACTACTCTAAAACCGATGAAATAGACTCGTTGAACTGGCACTATCTCCTAAAATACTTTGAGTATTTTACTTCGGTAAAGTTTCCGCACATTTCTGAAACCAGGGCTATTAGGATATATCAAAATATTGGAAATAAATTAATGAGGTATATTGAAAAACCTGGCCGGAATTGACCAATCTCGACAAAAATACTACTCTGAAACCGATGGAAAAGACTCGTTGAACTGGCACTATCCCCTAAAATACTTTGAGTATTTTACTTCGGTAAAGTTTCCGCACATCTGTGAATCCAGGGCTATTAAGATATATCAAGAGATTGGAAATAAATTAATGATGTATATTGTAAAACCTGACCAGAATGGACCAATCTCGACAAAAATACTATTCTAAAAGTGATGGAATAGACCCATTGAACTGGCGCTATCTCCTAAAATAGTTTGAATATTTTACTTCGGTAAATTTCCGCACATCTGAGAAACCAGAGCTAATAGGATATATAAAAATATTGGAAATAAATTAAAGGGGTATATTGAAAAACCTGGCCGGAATGGACGGAGGTCGACAAAAATACTACTCTAAAAGTGATGGAATAGACTCGTTGAACTGGCACTATCTCCTAAAATACTTTAAATATTTTACTTCGGTAAATATTCGCACATCTGTGAAACCAGGGCTATTAGGATATTTAAAAATATTGGAAATAAATTAATGAGGTGTATTGAAAAACCTCTCCGGAATGGACGGAGGTCGACAAAAATACTACTCTAAAAGTGAACGAATGGATTCGTTGAACTGGCACTATCTCCTAAAATACTTTGAGTATTTTACTTCGGTAAAGTTTCCGCACATCTGTGAAACCAGGGCTATTAGGATATATCAGAAGATTGGAAATAAATTAATGAGGTATATTGTAAAACCTGGCCGGAATGGACCAATCTCAACAGAAATACTACTCTAAAAGTGATAAAATAGACTCGTTGAATTGGCACTATCTCCTAAAATATTTTGAGTATTTTACTTCGGTAAAGTTTCCGCACATTTGTGAAACCAGGACTATAAGGATATATAAAAATATTGGAAATAAATTAATGAGGTATATTGAAAAGCTGACCGGAATGGACCAATCTCGACAAAAATACTACTCTAAAAGTGATCAAATAGACTCGTTGAACTGGCACTATCTCCTAAAATACTTTGAGTATTTTACTTCGGTAAAGTTTACGCACATCTGTGAATCCAGGGCTATTAGGATATTTCAAAAGATTGGAAATAAATTAATAAGGTATATTGTAAAACCTGGCCGGAATGGACCAATCTCGACAAAAATACTACTCTAAAAATGATGGAAAAGACTCGTTGAACTGGCACTATCTCCTAAAATACTTTGAGTATTTTACTTCGGTAAAGTTTCCGCACATTTCTGAAACCAGGGCTATTAGGATATATCAAAATATTGGAAATAAATTAATGAGGTATATTGAAAAACCGGGCCGGAATGGACCAATCTCGACAAAAATACTACTCTGAAACCGATGGAAAAGACTCGTTGAACTGGCACTATCCCCTAAAATACTTTGAGTATTTTACTTCGGTAAAGTTTCCGCACATCTGTGAATCCAGGGCTATTAGGATATATAAAAATATTTGAAATAAATTAATGAGGTATATTGAAAAACCTGGCCGGAATGGACCAATCTCGACAAAAATACTACTCTAAATGCGATGGAATAGACTCGTTGAACTGGCACTATATCCTAAAATACTTTGTATATTTTCATTCGATAAAGTTTCCGCACATCTGTGAATCCATGGCTATTAGGATATATCAAAAGATTGGAAATAAATTAATGAGGTATATTTTAAAAACTGACCGCAATGGACCAATCTCGACAAAAATACTATTCTAAAAGTGATGGAATAGACCCGTTGAACTGGAGCTATCTCCTAAAATAGTTTGAATATTTTACTTCGGTAAATTTCCGCACATCTGTGAATCCAGGGCTATTAAGATATATAAAAATATTGGAAATAAATTAATGAGGTATATTGAAAAACCTGGCCGGAATGGACCAATCTCGACAAAAATACTATTCTAAAAGTGATGGAATAGACTCGTTGAACTGGCACTATCCCCTAAAATACTTTGAGTATTTTACTTCGGTAAAGTTTCCGCACATCTGTGAATCCAGGGCTATTAAGATATATCAAGAGATTGGAAATAAATTAATGAGGTATATTGTAAAACCTGACCGCAATGGACCAATCTCGACAAAAATACTATTCTAAAAGTGATGGAATAGACCCGTTGAACTGGCGCTATCTCCTAAAACAGTTTGAATATTTTACTTCGGTAAATTTCCGCACATCTGAGAAACCAGGGCTATTAGGATATATAAAAATATTGGAAATAAATTAATGAGGTATATTGAAAAACCTGGCCGGAATGGACGGAGGTCGACAAAAATACTACTCTAAAACCGATGAAATAGACTCGTTGAACTGGCACTATCTCCTAAAATACTTTGAGTATTTTACTTCGGTAAAGTTTCCGCACATTTCTGAAACCAGGGCTATTAGTATATATCAAAATATTGGAAATAAATTAATGAGGTATATTGAAAAACCTGGCCGGAATGGACCAATCTCGACAAAAATACTACTCTGAAACCGATGGAAAAAACCCGTTGAACTGGCACTATCCCATAAAATACTTTGAGTATTTTACTTCGGTAAAGTTTCCGCACATCTGTGAATCCAGGGCTATTAAGATATATCAAGAGATTGGAAATAAATAAATGAGGTATATTGTAAAACCTGACCGCAATGGACCAATCTCGACAAAAATACTATTCTAAAAGTGATGGAATAGACCCGTTGAACTGGCACTATCTCCTAAAATACTTTAAATATTTTACTTCGGTAAATATTCGCACATCTGTGAAACCAGGGCTATTAGGATATTTAAAAATATTGGAAATAAATTAATGAGGTGTATTGAAAAACCTCTCCGGAATGGACGGAGGTCGACAAAAATACTACTCTAAAAGTGAACGAATGGATTCGTTGAACTGGCACTATCTCCTAAAATACTTTGAGTATTTTACTTCGGTAAAGTTTCCGCACATCTGTGAAACCAGGGCTATTAGGATATATCAGAAGATTGGAAATAAATTAATGAGGTATATTGTAAAACCTGGCCGGAATGGACCAATCTCAACAGAAATACTACTCTAAAAGTGATAAAATAGACTCGTTGAATTGGCACTATCTCCTAAAATATTTTGAGTATTTTACTTCGGTAAAGTTTCCGCACATTTGTGAAACCAGGACTATAAGGATATATAAAAATATTGGAAATAAATTAATGAGGTATATTGAAAAGCTGACCGGAATGGACCAATCTCGACAAAAATACAACTCTAAAAGTGATCAAATAGACTCGTTGAACTGGCACTATCTCCTAAAATACTTTGAGTATTTTACTTCGGTAAAGTTTACGCACATCTGTGAATCCAGGGCTATTAGGATATTTCAAAAGATTGGAAATAAATTAATAAGGTATATTGTAAAACCTGGCCGGAATGGACCAATCTCGACAAAAATACTACTCTAAAAATGATGGAAAAGACTCGTTGAACTGGCACTATCTCCTAAAATACTTTGAGTATTTTACTTCGGTAAAGTTTCCGCACATTTCTGAAACCAGGGCTATTAGGATATATCAAAATATTGGAAATAAATTAATGAGGTATATTGAAAAACCGGGCCGGAATGGACCAATCTCGACAAAAATACTACTCTGAAACCGATGGAAAAGACTCGTTGAACTGGCACTATCCCCTAAAATACTTTGTATATTTTCATTCGATAAAGTTTCCGCACATCTGTGAATCCATGGCTATTAGGATATATCAAAAGATTGGAAATAAATTAATGAGGTATATTTTAAAAACTGACCGCAATGGACCAATCTCGACAAAAATACTATTCTAAAAGTGATGGAATAGACCCGTTGAACTGGAGCTATCTCCTAAAATAGTTTGAATATTTTACTTCGGTAAATTTCCGCACATCTGTGAATCCAGGGCTATTAAGATATATAAAAATATTGGAAATAAATTAATGAGGTATATTGAAAAACCTGGCCGGAATGGACCAATCTCGACAAAAATACTATTCTAAAAGTGATGGAATAGACTCGTTGAACTGGCACTATCCACTAAAATACTTTGAGTATTTTACTTCGGTAAAGTTTCCGCACATCTGTGAATCCAGGGCTATTAAGATATATCAAGAGATTGGAAATAAATTAATGAGGTATATTGTAAAACCTGACCGCAATGGACCAATCTCGACAAAAATACTATTCTAAAAGTGATGGAATAGACCCGTTGAACTGGCGCTATCTCCTAAAATAGTTTGAATATTTTACTTCGGTAAATTTCCGCACATCTGAGAAACCAGGGCTATTAGGATATATAAAAATATTGGAAATAAATTAATGAGGTATATTGAAAAACCTGGCCGGAATGGACGGAGGTCGACAAAAATACTACTTTAAAACCGATGAAATAGACTCGTTGAACTGGCACTATCTCCTAAAATACTTTGAGTATTTTACTTCGGTAAAGTTTCCGCACATTTCTGAAACCAGGGCTATTAGTATATATCAAAATATTGGAAATAAATTAATGAGGTATATTGAAAAACCTGGCCGGAATGGACCAATCTCGACAAAAATACTACTCTGAAACCGATGGAAAAGACTCGTTGAACTGGCACTATCCCATAAAATACTTTGAGTATTTTACTTCGGTAAAGTTTCCGCACATCTGTGAATCCAGGGCTATTAAGATATATCAAGAGATTGGAAATAAATAAATGAGGTATATTGTAAAACCTGACCGCAATGGACCAATCTCGACAAAAATACTATTCTAAAAGTGATGGAATAGACCCGTTGAACTGGCGCTATCTCCTAAAATAGTTTGAATATTTAACTTCGGTAAATTTCCGCACATCTGAGAAACCAGGGCTATTAGGAGATATAAAAATATTGGAAATAAATTAATGAGGTATATTGAAAAACCTGGCCGGAATGGACGGAGGTCGACAAAAATACTACTCTAAAACCGATGAAATAGACTCGTTGAACTGGCACTATCTCCTTAAATACTTTGAATATTTTACTTCGGTAAAGTCCATTCCGGCCAGGTTTTTCAATATACCTCATTAATTTATTTCAAATATTTTTATATATCCTAATAGCCCTGGATTTACAGATGAGCGGACACTTTACCGAAGTAAAATACTCAAAGTATTTTAGGAGATAGTTCCAGTTTAACGAGTCTATTTCATCACTTTTAGAGTAGTATTTTTGTTGAGATTGGTCCATTCCGGCCAGATTTTACAATATACCTCATTAATTTATTTCCAATCTTTTGATATATTCTAATGGCCCTGGTTTCACATATGTGCGGAAACTTTACCGAAGTAAAATACTCAAAGTATTTTAGGAGATAGTTCCAGTTCAACGAGTCTATTCCATCACTTTTAGAATAGTATTTTTGTCGACCTCCGTCCATTCCGGCCAGGTTTTTCAATATACCTCATTAATTTATTTCCAATATTTTTATATATCCTAATAGCCCTGGTTTCTCAGATGTGCGGAAATTTACCGAAGTAAAATATTCAAACTATTTTAGGAGATAGCGCCAGTTCAACGGGTCTATTCCATCACTTTTAGAATAGTATTTTTGTCGAGATTGGTCCATTCCGGCCAGGTTTTTCAATATACCTCATTAATTTATTTCAAATATTTTTATATATCCTAATAGCCCTGGATTTACAGATGAGCGGAAACTTTACCGAAGTAAAATACTCAAAGTATTTTAGGAGATAGTTCCAGTTTAACGAGTCTATTTCATCACTTTTAGAATAGTATTTTTGTTGAGATTGGACCATTCCGGCCAGATTTTACAATATACCTCATTAATTTATTTCCAATCTCTTGATATATCTTAATAGCCCTGGATTCACAGATGTGCGGAAACTTTACCGAAGTAAAATACTCAAAGTATTTTAGGGGATAATGCCAGTTCAACGAGTCTATTCCATCGGTTTCAGATTAGTATTTTTGTCGACCTCCATCCATTCCGGCCAGGTTTTTCAATATACCTCATTAATTCATTTCCAATATTTTTATATATCCTAATAGCCCTGGTTTCACAAATGTGTGGAAACTTTACCGAAGTAAAATACTCAAAGTAATTTAGGAGATAGTGCCAGTTCAACGAGTCTATTCCATCGGTTTTAGAGTAGTATTTTTGTCGAGATTGGTCCATTCCGGTCAGGTTTTACAATATACCTCATTAATTTATTTCCAAGCTTTTGATAAATTCTAATGGCCCTGGTTTCACAGATGTGCTCAAACTTTATCGAATGAAAATACTCAAAGTATTTTAGGAGATAGTGCCAGTTCAACTAATCTATTCCATCGGTTTTAGAGTAGTATTTTTGTCGAGATTGGTCCATTCCGTCCAGATTTTTCAATATACCTCATTAATTTATTTCCAATATTTTGATATATCTTAATAGCCCTGGATTCACAAATGTGCGGAAACTTTACCGAGGTAAAATACCCAAAGTATTTTAGAAGATAGTGCCAGTTCAACGAGTCTATTTCATCGGTTTTAGAGTAGTATTTTTGTCGAGATTGGTCCATTCCGGTCAGGTTTTTCAATATACCTCATTAATTTATTTCCAATATTTTGATATATCTTAATAGCCCTGGTTTCACAAATGTGCGGAAACTTTACCGAAGTTAAATACTCAAAGTAATTTAGGAGATAGTGCCAGTTTAACGAGTCTATTTCATCGGTTTTAGAGTAGTATTTTTGTCGAGATTGGTCCATTCCGGTCAGGTTTTACAATATACCTCATTAATTTATTTCCAAGCTTTTGATAAATTCTAATGGCCCTGGTTTCACAGATGTGCGGAAACTTTATCGAATGAAAATATGCAAAGTATTTTAGGAGATAGTGCCAGTTCAACGAGTCTATTTCATCACTTTTAGAGTAGTATTTTTGTCGAGAGCGGTCCATTCCGGCTAGGTTTTACAATGTATCGCATTAAATTATTAGCAATATTTTTATATATTCTAATAGCCCTGGTTTTATTAATGTGCGGGAACTTCATCGAATGAAAATACTGAAAGTATTTTAGGAGATAGTGCCAGTTGAACGAGTCTATATCAACAGTTTTAGAGTAGTATTTTTGTTGAGATCGGTCCATTCCGGCCAGGTTTTTCAATATACCTCATTAATTTATTTCCAATATTTTTATATCTCCTAATATCCCTGGTTTCACAAATCTGCGGAAACTTTACCGAAGTAAAATACTCAAAGTATTTTAGGAGATAGTGCCAGTTCAACGAGTCTATTCCATCGGTTTTAGAGTAGGATTTGTGTCAAGATGGGACTATACCGGCCAGGTTTTTCAATATACCTCATTAATTTATTTCCAATATTTTTATATATTCTAATAGCCCTGAATTCACAGATGTGCGGAAACTTTATTGAATGAAAATATTCAAAGTATTTTAGGAAATAGTGCCAGTTCAACGAGTCTATTCCATCGGTTTTAGAGTAGTATTTTTGTCGAGATTGGTCCATTCCGGCCAGATTTCTCAATATACCTCATAAATTTATTTCCAATTTTTTTATATATCCTAATACCCCTCGATTCACAAATGTGCGGAAACTTTACCGAAGTAAAATACTTAAAGTATTTTAGGAGATAATGCCAGTTCAACGAGTGTATTCCATCACTTTTAGAGTAGTATTTTTGTCGACCACCGTCCATTCCGGCCAGGTTTTTCAATATACCTCATTAGTTTATTTCCAATATTTTTATATATCCTAATAACCCTGGATTCACAGATGTGCGGAAACTTTACCGAAGTAAAATACCCAAAGTATTTTAGAAGATGTTGCCAGTTCAACGAGTCTATTCCATCGGTTTTAAAGTAGTATATTTGTCGACCTCCGTCCATTCCGTCCAGGTTTTTCAATATACCTCATTAATTTATTTCCAATATTTTTATATATCCTAATAACCCTGGATTCACAGATGTGCGGAAACTTTACCGAAGTAAAATACTCAAAGTATTTTAGGAGATAGCACAGGTTCAACGAGTCTATTCCATCACTTTTAGAGTAGTATTTTTGTCCAGATCGTTCCATTCCAGCCAGGCTTCTCAATAAACCTCACTAATTTATTTCCAATAATTTTATATATCCTATTAGCCCTGGTTTCACAGAGGTGCAGAAACTTTACTGAATGAAAATCCTCAAAGTATTTTAGGAAAAAGTGCCAGTTCAACGAGTCTATTCCATCGGTTTTAGAGTAGTATTTTTGTCGACCTCCGTCCATTTCGGCCAGGTTTTTCAATATACCTCATTAATTTGTTTCCAATATTTTGATATATCCTAATAGCCCTGGTTTCAAACATGTGCGGAAACTTTACTGAAGTAAAATACTCAAAGCATTTTAGGAGATATTGCCAGTTCAACGAGTCTATTTCATCACTTTTAGAGTAGTATTTTTGTTGAGAGTGGTCCATTCCGGCCAGGTTTTTCAATATACCTCATTAATTTATTTCCAATATTTTTATATATCCTAATAGCCCTGGTTTCACAGATTTGCGGAAACTTTATCGAATGAAAATATGCAAAGTATTTTAGGAGATAGTGCTAGTTCAACGAGTCTATTCCATCACTTTTACAGTAGTATTTTGGTCGACTTTCGTCAGTTCCGGCCAGGTTTTACAATATACCTCATTAATTTATTTCCAATCTTTTCATATATTCTAATGGCCCTGGATTAACATATGTGCGGAAACTTTACCGAAGTAAAATACTCAAAGTATTTTAGGAGATTGTGCCAGTTCAACGATTCTATTCCATCACTTTAAGAGTAGTATTTTTGTCGAGATTGGTCCATTCCGGTCAGGTTTTATAATATACTTCATTAATTTATTTCCAATCTTTTGATATATCTTAATATCACTGGATTCACAGATGTGGGGAAACTTTATCGAATGAAAATATGCAAAGTATTTTAGGAGAAAGTGCCAGTTCGACGAGTCTATTCCATCGGTTTTAGAGTAGGATTTTTGTCGAGATTGGTCCATTCCGGTCAGGTTTTACAATACACCTCATTAATTTATTTCCAATCTTTTGATATATCCTAATAGCCCTGGTTTCACAGATGTCCGGAAACTTTACTGAAGTAAAATACTCAAAGTATTTTACGAGATAGCACAGGTTCAACGAGTCTATTCCATCACTTTTAGAGTGGTATTTTTCTCGAGATTGGTCCATTCCGGCCTGGTTTTACAATATACCTCATTAATTTTTTTCCAATCTTTTGGTATATCCTAATAGCCCTGGATTCACAGATGTGCGGAAACTTTATCGAATGAAAATATGCAAAGTATTTTAGGAGATAGTGCCAGTTCAACGAGTCTATTCCATCGCTTTTAGAGTAGTATTTTTGTCGAGATTGGTCCATTCCGGCCAGATTTTTCAATATATCTCATTAATTTATTTCCAATATTTTTATATATCCTAATAACCCTGGATTCACAGATGTGCGGAAACTTTACCGAAGTAAAATACCCAAAGTATTTTAGAAGATGTTGCCAGTTCAACGAGTCTATTCCATCGGTTTTAAAGTAGTATATTTGTCGACCTCCGTCCATTCCGTCCAGGTTTTTCAATATACCTCATTAATTTATTTCCAATATTTTTATATATCCTAATAACCCTGGATTCACAGATGTGCGGAAACTTTACCGAAGTAAAATACTCAAAGTATTTTAGGAGATAGCACAGGTTCAACGAGTCTATTCCATCACTTTTAGAGTAGTATTTTTGTCCAGATCGTTCCATTCCAGCCAGGCTTCTCAATAAACCTCACTAATTTATTTCCAATAATTTTATATATCCTATTAGCCCTGGTTTCACAGAGGTGCAGAAACTTTACTGAATGAAAGTATTTTAGGAGATAGTGGCAGTTCAACGAGTCTATTTCATCACTTTTAGACTAGTATTTTTGTCGACGTCGTTCCATTCCGGCCAGGTTTTTCAATATACCTTATTAATTTCTTTCCAATATTTTTATATACTGTAATAGTACTGGTTTCACAGATGTGCGGAAACTTTACCGATTGAAAATACTTAAAGTATTTTAGGAGATAGTGCTAGTTCAAGGAGTCTATTCCATCACTTTTAGAGTAGTATTTTTGTCGAGATTGGTCCATTCCGGCCAGGTTTTACAATATACCTCATTAATTTATTTCCAATCTTTTGATATATTCTAATGGCCCTAGTTCCATAGATGTGCGGAAACTTTACGGAATGAAAATACCCAAAGCATTTTAGGAGATAGTGCCAGTTCAACGAGTCTAAATCATCACTTTTAGAGTAGTATTTTTGTTAAGAGTGGTCCATTCCAGCCAGGTTTTTCAATATACCTTATTAATTTATTTCCAATCTTTTTATATATTGTAATAGAACTGGTTTCACAGATGTGCGGAAACTTTACCGAATGAAAATACTTAGAGTATTTTAGGAGATAGTGCCAGTTCAACGAGTCTATTCCATCACTTTTAGAGTAGTATTTTTGTCGAGATTGGTCCATTCCAGCCAGGTTTTACAATATACCTCATTAATTTATTTCAATCTTTAGATATATTCTAATAGCCCTGGTTTCACACATGTGCGGAAACTTTATCGAAGTAAAATACTCAAAGTATTTTAGGAGATAGTGCCAGTTCAACGAGTCTATTCCATCGGTTTTAGAGTACTATTTTTGTCGAACTCCGTCCATTCCGGCCAGGTTTTTCAATATACCTCATCAATTTATTTCCAATATTTTTATATATCCTATTAGGCCTGGTTTCACAGATGTACAGAAACTTTACTGAATGAAAATACGCAAATTATTTTAGGAGATAGTGCCAGTTCAACGAGTCTATTTCATCACTTTTAGAGTAGTATTTTTGTCGAGAATGGTCCATTCCGGCCAGGTTTTACAATATACCTCATTAATTTATTTCCAATCTTTTGATATATTCTAATGGCCCTGGTTCCATAGATGTGCGGAAACTTTACGGAATGAAAATATCCAAAGTATTTTAGGAGATAGTGCCAGTTCAACGAGTCTATATCATCACTTTTAGAGTAATATTTTTATCGAGATCGGTCCATTCCAGCCAGGTTGTTTCAATATATCTCATTAATTTATTTCCAATATTTTTAAATATCCTAATAGCCCTGGTTTCACAGATGTACGGAAACTTTACTGAATGAAAATACGCAAATCATTTAAGGAGATAGTGCCAGTTCAACGAGTCTATTCCATCATTTTGAGAGTAGTATTTTTGTCGAGATTGGTCCATTCCGGCCAGGTTTTACAATATACCTCATTAATTTATTTCAATCTTTTGATATATTCTAATAGCCCTGGTTTCACACATGTGCGGAAACTTTACTGAATGAAAATACTTAAAGTATTTTAGGAGAGAGTGCCAGTTCAACGGGTCTATTCCATCACTTTTAGAGTAGTATTTTTGTCCAGATCGTTCCATTCCAGCCAGTTTTCTCGATAAACCTCACTAATTTATTTCCAATAATTTTATATATCCCATTAGCCCTGGTTTCACAGAGGTGCAGAAACTTTGCTGAATGAAAATACTTAAAGTATTTTAGGAGAGAGTGCCAGTTCAACGGGTCTATTCCATCACTTTTAGACTAGTATTTTTGTCGACGTCGTTCCATTCCGGCCAGGTTTTTCAATATACCTTATTAATTTATTTCAATTCTTTTTATATACTGTAATAGTACTGGTTTCACAGATGTGCGGAAACTTTACCGATTGAAAATACTTAAAGTATTTTAGGAGATAGTGCTAGTTCAAGGAGTCTACTTCATCAGTTTTAGAGTAATATTTTTGTCGAGATCTGTCCATTCCAGCCAGGTTTTTCAATATATTTCATTAATTTATTACCAATATTTTTATATATCCTAATAGCCCTCGTTTCACAGATGGGTTGAAAATTTACCGAAGTAAAATACTCAAAGTATTTTAGGAGAAAGTGCCACTTCAACGAGTCTATTCCATAACATTTAGAGTAGTATTTTTGTCGAGGTCGGTTCATTTCGGTCAGGTTTTTCAATATACCTCATTAATTTATTTTCAATATTTTTATATATCCTAATAGCCCTAGTTCCACAGATGTGCAGAAACTTTACTGAATCAAAATAGTCAAAGTATTTTAGGAGATAGTGCCAGTTCAACGAGTCTATTTCCTCATTTTTCAATTAGTATTTTTGTCGAGATTGGTCCATTCCGGCCAGGTTTCACAATATACCTCATCACTTTATATCCAATCTTTTGATATAATCTAATGACCCTGGTTTCAGAAATGTGCGGAAACTTTACCGAATGAAAATACCCAAAGTATTCTAGGAGATAGTGCCAGTTCAACGAGTCTATTCCATCGGTTTTAGAGTAGTATTTTTGTCGAGATCGGTCCATTTCGGTCAGGTTTTTCAATATACCTCATTAATTTATTTCCAATATTTTTATATATCCTAATAGCCCTGGTTTCACAGATGTCCGGAAACTTTACCGAAGTAAAATACTCAAAGTATTTTAGGAGATAGCACAGGTTCAACGAGTCTATTACATAACTTTTAGAGTGGTATTTTTCTCGAGATTGGTCCATTCCGGCCTGGTTTTCCAATATACCTCATTAATTTATTTCCAATCTTTTGGTATATCCTAATAACCCTGGTTTCACAGATGTCCGGAAACTTTACTGAAGTAAAATACTCAAAGTATTTTAGGAGATAGCACAGGTTCAACGAGTCTATTCCATCACTTTTAGAGTGGTATTTTTCTCGAGATTGGTCCATTCCGGCCAGGTTTTACAATATACCTCATTAATTTATTTCCAAACCTTTGATATATCCTAATAGCCCTGGATTCACAGATGTTCGGAAACTTTATCGAATGAAAATATGCAAAGTATTTTAGGATATAGTGCCAGTTCAACGAGTCTATTCCATCGCTTTTAGAGTAGTATTTTTGTCGAGATTGCTCCATTCCGGCCAGATTTTTCAATATACCTCAGTAATTTATTTCCAATATTTTTATATCTCCTAATATCCCTGGATTCACAGATGTGCGGAAACTTTACCGAAGTAAAATACCCAAAGTATTTTAGAAGATTTTGCCAGTTCAACGAGTCTATTCCATCGGTTTTAAAGTAGTATATTTGTCGACCTCCGTCCATTCCGGCCAGGTTTTTCAATATACCTTATTAATTTATTTCCAATCTTTTTATATATTGTAATAGTACTGGTTTCACAGATGTGCGGAAACTTTACCGAATGAAAATACTTAGAGTATTTTAGGAGATTGTGCCAGTTCAACGAGTCTATTCCATCACTTTTAGAGTAGTATTTTTGTCGAGATTCGTCCATTCCAGCCAGGTTTTACAATATACCTCATTAATTTATTTCAATCTTTTGATATATTATAATAGCCCTGGTTTCACACATGTGCGGAAACTTTACCGAAGTAAAATACTCAAAGTATTTTAGGAGATAGTGCCAGTTCAACGAGTCTATTCCATCGGCTTTAGAGTAGTATTTTTGTCGAACTCCGTCCATTCCGGCCAGGTTTTTCAATATACCTCATCAATTTATTTCCAATATTATTATATATCCTAATACCATGGTTTCACAGATGTGCGAAAACTTTACGGAATGAAAATATCCTAATAGCCCTGGTTTCACAGATGTGCGGAAACTTTACCCAAGTAGAATACTGATAGTACTTTAGGAGATACTGCCACTTCAACGAGTCTATTTCAGTTTTACAATATACCTCATTAGTTTATTTCCAATCTTTTGATATATTCTAATAGCCCTGGATTCAGAGATATGCGGAAACTTTACAGAATGAAAATATGCAAAGTATTTTAGAAGATTGTGCCACTTCAACGAGTCTATTCCATCACTTTTAGAGCAGTATTTTTGACAAACTCCGTCCATTCCGGTCAGGTTTTTCAATATACCTCATTATTTTATTTGCAATATTTTTATATATTCTAATAGCCCTGGATTCACAGATGTGCGGAAACTTTACCGAAGTAAAATACCCAAAGTATTTTAGGAGATGGTGCCAGTTCAACGAGTCTATTCCATCGGTTTTAGAGTAGTATTTTTGTCGACTTCGGTCCACTCCGGTCAGGTTTTCCAATAGACCTTATTAATTTATTTCAAATCTTTTTATATATTGTAATAGTACTGGTTTCACATATGTGCGGAAACTTTACCGAATGAAAATACTTAAAGTATTTTAGGAGATAGTGCCAGTTCAATGAGTCTATTTCATTACTTTTAGAGTAGTATTTTTGTCGAGACTGGTCCATTCCGGCCAAGTTTTTCAATATACCTCATTAATTTATTTCCAATATTTTATATATCCTAATAGCCCTGGTTTCACAAATATGCGGAAACTTTACCGAAGAAAAATACTCAAAGTATTTTAGGAGATAGTGTCAGTTCAACGAGTCTATTTCATCACTTTTAGAGTAGTATTTTTGTCGAGATTGGTCCATTCCGTTCAGGTTTTACAATATACCTCATTAATTCATTTCCAATTTTTTGATATATCCTAATAGCCCTGCATTCACAGATGTACGGAAACTTTATCGAATGAAAATATGCAAAGTATTTTAGGAGATAGTTCCAGTTCAACGAGTCTATTCCATCGGTTTTAGAGTAGTATTTTTGTCGAGATTGGTCCATTCCGGCCAGATTTTTCAATATACCTCATTAATTTATTTCCAATATTTTTATATATTCTAATAGCCCTGGATTCACAGATGTGCGGAAACTTTACCGAAGTAAAATACCCAAAGTATTTTAGGAGATGGTGCCAGTTCAACGAGTCTATTCCATCGGTTTTAGAGTAGTATTTTTGTCGACCTCCGTCCATTCCGGCCAGGTTTTTCAATATACCTCATTAATTTATTTCCAATATTTTTATATATCGTATTAGCCCTGGTTTCACAGATGTCCGGAAACTTTACCGAAGAAAAATACTCAAAGTATTTTAGGAGATATTGCCAGTTTAACGAGATTACTCCATCACTTTTAGAATAGTATTTTTGTTGAGTTTGGTCCATTCCGGCCACGTTTTTCAGTATACTTCATTAATTTATTTCCAATATTTTTATATATCCTAATAGCCCTGGTTTCACAAATGTACGGAAACTTTACCGAACTGAAATACTCAAAGTATTTTAGGAGATAGTGCCAGTTCAACGAGTTTATTCCATCACTTTTAGTATAGTATTTTTGTTGAGTTTGGCCCATTCCCGCCAGGTTTTTCAGTATACCTTATTAATTTATTTCCAATCTTTTGGTATATCCTAATTGCCCTGGATTCACAGATGTGCGGAAACTTCATCGAATGAAAATATGCAAAGTAATTTAGGAGATAGTGCCAGTTCAACGAGTCTATTCCATCACTTTTAGAGTAGTATTTTTGTCGACCTCCGTCCATTCCGGCCAGGTTTTTCAATATACCTCATTAATTTATTTCCAATATTTTTATATATCCTAATAGCCCTTGTTTCACAGATGTGCAGAAATTTACCGAAGTAAAATACTCAAAGTATTTTAGGAGATAGTGCCAGTTCAACGAGTCTATTCCATCAGTTTTAGAGTAGTATTTTTGTCGACCTCCGTCCATTCTGCCCAGGTTTTTCAATATACCTCATTAATTCATTTCAAATCTTTTTCTATACTATAATAGTACTGGTTTCACAGATGTGCGGAAACTTTACCGAATGAAAATACTTAAAGTATTTTAGGAGATAGATCCAGTTCAACGAGTCTATTCCATCGGTTTTAGAGTAGTATTTTTGTCGACCTCCGTCCATTCCGGCCAGGTTTTTCAATATATCTCATTAATTTATTTCCAAGCTTTTGATAAATTCTAATGGCCCTGGTATCACAGATGTGCGGAAACTTTCCCGAATGAAAATACTCAATGTATTTTAGGAGATAGTGCCGGTTCAACGAGTCTATTCCATCACTTTTAGAGTAGTATTTTTGTCGAGATTGGTCCATTCCGGCCAGGTTTTACAATATACCTCATTAATTTATTTCCAATCTTTTGGAATATCCTAATAGCCCTGGATTCACAGATGTACGGAAACTTCATCGAATGAAAATATGCAAAGTATTTTAGGAGATAGTTCTAGTTCAACGAGTCTATTCAATCGGTTTTAGAGTAGTATTTTTGTCGACCTCGGTCCATTCCGGCCAGGTTTTTCAATATACTTCATTAATTTATTTCCAATATTTTTATATAACCTAATAACCCTGGTTTCACAAATGTGCGGAAACTTTACCGAAGTAAAATACTCAAAGTATTTTAGGAGATAGTGCCAGTTCAACGAGTCTATTCCATTACTTTTAGAGTAGTATTTTTGTCGAGATTGGTCCATTCCGGCCAGATTTTTCAATATACCTCATTAATTTATTTCCAATATTTTTATATATCCTAATAGCCCTTGTTTCACAGATGTGCAGAAATTTACCGAAAAAAAATACTCAAAGTATTTTAGGAGATAGTGCCAGTTCAACGAGTCTATTCCATCACTTTTAGAGTAGTATTTTTGTCGACCTCCGTCCATTCCGGCCAGGTTTTTCAATATACCTCATTAATTTATTTCCAATATTTTTATATATCCTAATAGCCCTTGTTTCACAGATGTGCAGAAAGTTACTGAAGTAAAATACTCAAAGTATTTTAGGAGATAGTGCCAGTTCAACGAGTCTATTCCATCACTTTTATAGTAGTATTTTTGTCGAGATTGGTCCACTTCGGTCAGGTTTCACAATATACCTCATTAATTTATTTCCAATCTTTTGATATATCCTAATAGCCCTGCATTCACAGATGTGCGGAAACTTTCTCGAATGAAAATATGCAAAGTAGTTTAGGAGATAGTGCCAGTTCAACGAGTCTATTCCATCGGTTTTAGAGTAGTATTTTTGTCGACCTCCGTCCATTCCGGCCAGGTTTTTCAATATACCTCATTAATTTATTTCCAATATTTTTATATATCGTATTAGCCCTGGTTTCACAGATGTGCGGAAACTTTACCGAAGTAAAATACTCAAAGTATTTTAGGAGATATTGCCAGTTCAACGAGTTTATTCCATCACTTTTAGAATAGTATTTTAGTTGAGTTTGGTCCATTCCGGCCACGTTTTTCAGTATACCTCATTAATTTATTTCCAATATTTTTATATATCCTAATAGCCCTGGTTTCACAAATGTGCAGAAACTTTACCGAAGTAAAATACTCAAAGTATTTTAGGAGATAGTGCCATTTCAACGAGTTTATTCCATCACTTTTAGTATAGTATTTTTGTTGAGTTTGGTCCATTCCCGCCAGGTTTTTCAGTATACCTTATTAATTTATTTCCAATCTTTTGGGATATCCTAATAGCCCTGGATTCGCAAATGTGCGGAAACTTTATCGAATGAAAATATGCAAAGTATTTTATGAGATAGTGCCAGTTCAACGAGTCTATTCCATCACTTTTATAGTAGTATTTTTGTCGACCTCCGTCCATTCCGGCCAGGCTTTTCAGTATACCTCATTAATTTATTTCCAATATTTTTATATATCCTAATAGCCCTTGTTTCACAGATGTGCAGAAATTTACCGAAGTAAAATACTCAAAGTATTTTAGGAGGTAGTGCCAGTTCAACGAGTCTATTCCATCACTTTTATAGTAGTATTTTTGTCGAGATTGGTCCACTTCGGTCAGGTTTCACAATATACCTCATTAATTTATTTCCAATCTTTTGATATATCCTAATAGCCCTGGATTCACAGATGTGCGGAAACTTTACCGAATGAAAATACTTAAAGGATTTTCGGAGAGAGTGCCAGTTCAACGAGTCTATTCCATCAGTTATAGAGTAGTATTTTTGTCGACCTCCGTCCATTCTGGCCAGCTTTTTCAATATACCTCATTAATTCATTTCAAATCTTTTTATATACTGTAATAGTACTGGTTTCACAGATGTGCGAAAACTTTACCGAAGTAAAATATTCAAAGTATTTTAGGAGATATTGCCAGTTCAACGAGTTTATTCCATCACTTTTAGAATAGTATTTTTGTCGACCTCCGTCCATTCCGGCCAGGTTTTTCAATATATCTCATTAATTTATTTCCAAGCTTTTAATAAATTCTAATGGCCCTGGTATCACAGATGTGCGGAAACTTTCCCGAATGAAAATACTCAAAGTATTTTAGGAGATAGTGCTGGTTCAACGCGTCTATTCCATCACTTTTAGAATAGTATTTTTGTCGAGATTGGTCCATTCCGGCCAGGTTTTACAATATACCTCATTAATTTATTTCCAATCTTTTGAAATATCCTAATAGCCCTGGATTCACAGATGTGCAGAAACTTCATCGAATGAAAATATGCAAATCGTTTTAGGAGATAGTGCCAGTTCAATGAGTCTATTCCATCGGTTTTAGAGTAGTATTTTTGTCGAGATTGGTCCATTCCGGCCAGGTTTTTCAATATACCTCATTAATTTATTTCAAATATTTTTATATATCCTAATAGACCTCGATTTACAGATGGGCGGAAACTTTACCGAAGTAAAATACTCAAAGTATTTTAGGAGATAGTTTCAGTTCAAAGAGTCTATTTCATCACTTTTAGAGTAGTATTTTTGTTGAGATTGGTCCATTCCGGCCAGATTTTACAATATACCTCATTAATTTATTTCCAATCTTTTGATATATCCTAATAGCCCTGGATTCACAGATGTGCGGAAACTTTACCGAAGTAAAGTACTCAAAGTATTTTAGGAGATAGTGCCAGTTCAACGAATCTATTCCATCATTTTTAGAGTAGTATTTTTGTCGAGATTGGTCCACTCCGGCCAGGTTTTTCAATAAACCTCATTAATTTATTTCCAATATTTTTATATATCCTAATAGCCATGGATTCACAGATGTGCAGAAACTTTATCGAATGAAACTATGCAAAGTATTTTAGGAGATAGTGCCAGTTCAACGAGTCTATTCCATCGGTTTTAGAGTAGTATTTTTGTCGACCTCAGTCTATTTCGGCCAGGTTTTTCAATATACCTCATTAATTTATTTCCAATATTTTGATATATCCTAATAGCCCTGGTTTCACAAATGTGCGGAAACTTTACCGAAGTAAAATACTCAAAGTATTTTAGGAGATAGTGCCAGTTCAACGAGTGTATTCCATCACTTTTAGAGTAGTATTTTTGTCGAGATTGGTCCATTCCGGCCAGGTTTTTCAATATACCTCATTAATTTATTTCCAATATTTTTATATATTCTAATAGCCCTGGATTTACAGATGTGCGGAAACTTTACCGAAGTAAAATACTCAAAGTCTTTTAGGATATAGTTTTAGTTCAACAAGTCTATTTCATCACTTTTAGAGTAGTATTTTTGTCGAGATTGGTCCATTCCGGCCAGGTTTTTCAATATACCTCATTAATTTATTTCCAATATTTTTAGATATTCTAATAGCCCTGTATTTACAGATGTGCGGAAACTTTACCGAAGTAAAATACTCAAAGTCTTTTAGGAGATAGTTCCAGTTCAACAAGTCTATTTGATCACTTTTAGAGTAGTATTTTTGTTGAGATTGGTCCATTCCGGCCAGGTTTTACAATATACCTCATTAATTTATTTCCAATGTTTTGATATATCCTAATAGCCCTGGATTCACAGATGTTCGGAAACTTTACCGAAGTAAAATACCCAAAGTATTTTAGGAGATGGTGCCAGTTCAACGAGTCTATTCCATCGCTTTTAGAGTAGTATTTTTGTCGACCTCCGTCCATTCCGGCCAGGTTTTTCAATATACCTCATTAATTTATTTCCAATATTTTTATATATCGTATTAGCCCTGCTTTCACAGATGTGCGGAAACTTTACCGAAGTAAAATACTCAAAGTATTTTAGGAGATATTGCCAGTTCAACGAGTTTATTCCATCACTTTTAGAATAGTATTTTAGTTGAGTTTGGTCCATTCCGGCCACGTTTTTCAGTATACCTCATTAATTTATTTCCAATATTTTTATATATCCTAATAGCCCAGGTTTCACAAATGTGCGGAAACTTTACCGAAGTAAAATACTCAAAGTATTTTAGGAGATAGTGCCAGTTCAACGAGTCTATTCCATCGGTTTTAGAGTAGTATTTTTGTCGACCTCCGTCCATTTCGGCCAGGTTTTTCAATATACCTCATTAATTTATTTCCAATCTTTTGATATATCCTAATAGCCCTGGTTTCGCAAATGTGCGGAAACTTTACCGAAGTAAAATACTCAAAGTATTTTAGGAAATAGTGCCAGTTCAACGAGTCTATTTCATCACTTTTAGAGTAGTATTTTTGTTGAGATTGGTCCATTCCGACCAGGTTTTACAATATACCTCATTAATTTATTTCCAATCTTTTGATATATTCTAATGGTCCTGGCTTCACAGATGTGCGGAAACTTTATCGAAGTAAAATACTCAAAGTATTTTAGGAGATAGTGCCAGTTCATCGAGTCTATTTTATCACTTTTAGAGTAGTATTTTTGTTGAGATTGGTCCATTCCGGCCAGGTTTTACAATATACCTCATTAATTTATTTCCAATCTTTTGATATATCCTAGTAGCCCTGGTTTCACAGATGTGCGGAAACTTTACTGAAGTAAAATACTCAAAGTATTTTAGGAGATAGTGCCAGTTCAACGAGTCTATTCATTCACTTTTAGAGTAGTATTTTTGTCGACCTCCGTCCATTCCGGCCAGGTTTTTCAATATACCTCATTAATTTATTTCCAATATTTTTATATATCCTAATATCTCTAGTTTCACAGATGTGCGAAAATTTACCGAAGTAAAATATTTAAAGTGTTTTAGGAGATAGTGCCAGTTCAACGAGTCTATTCCATCACTTTTAGAGTAATATTTTTGTCGACCTCCGTCCATTCCGGCCATGTTTTTCAATATACTTCATTAATTTATTTCCAATATTTTTATATATCCTAATAGCCATGGATTCACAGATGTGCAGAAACTTTATCGAATGAAAATATGCAAAGTATTTTAGGAGATAGTGCCAGTTCAATGAGTCTATTCCATCGGTTTTAGAGTAGTATTTTTGTCGACCTCAGTCTATTTCGGCCAGGTTTTTCAATATACCTCATTAATTTATTTCCAATATTTTGATATATCCTAATAGCCCTGGTTTCGCAAATGTGCGGAAACTTTACCGAAGTAAAATACTCAAAGTATTTTAGGAAATAGTGCCAGTTCAACGAGTCTATTTCATCACTTTTAGAGTAGTATTTTTGTTGAGATTGGTCCATTCCGACCAGGTTTTACAATATACCTCATTAATTTATTTCCAATCTTTTGATATATTCTAATGGTCCTGGCTTCACAGATGTGCGGAAACTTTATCGAAGTAAAATACTCAAAGTATTTTAGGAGATAGTGCCAGTTCATCGAGTCTATTTTATCAATTTTAGAGTAGTATTTTTGTCGAGATTGGTCCATTCCGGCCAGGTTTTACAATATACCTCATTAATTTATTTCCAATCTTTTGATATATCCTAATAGCCCTGGTTTCACAGATGTGCGGAAACTTTACTGAAGTAAAATACTCAAAGTATTTTAGGAGATAGTGCCAGTTCAACGAGTCTATTCATTCACTTTTAGAGTAGTATTTTTGTCGACCTCCGTCCATTCCGGCCAGGTTTTTCAATATACCTCATTAATTTATTTCCAATATTTTTATATATCCTAATATCTCTGGTTTCACAGATGTGCGAAAATTTACCGAAGTAAAATATTTAAAGTGTTTTAGGAGATAGTGCCAGTTCAACGAGTCTATTCCATCACTTTTAGAGTAATATTTTTGTCGACCTCCGTCCATTCCGGCCAGGTTTTTCAATATACTTCATTAATTTATTTCCAATATTTTTATATATCCTAATAGCCATGGATTCACAGATGTGCAGAAACTTTATCGAATGAAACTATGCAAAGTATTTCAGGAGATAGTGCCAGTTCAATGAGTCTATTCCATCGGTTTTAGAGTAGTATTTTTGTCGACCTCAGTCTATTTCGGCCAGGTTTTTCAATATACCTCATTAATTTATTTCCAATATTTTGATATATCCTAATAGCCCTGGTTTCACAAATGTGTGGAAACTTTACCGAAGTAAAATACTCAAAGTATTTTAGGAGATAGTGCCAGTTCAACGAGTGTATTCCATCACTTTTAGAGTAGTATTTTTGTCGAGATTGGTCCATTCCGGCCAGGTTTTTCAATATACCTCATTAATTTATTTCCAATATTTTTATATATTCTAATAGCCCTGGATTTACAGATGTGCGGAAACTTTACCGAAGTAAAATACTCAAAGTCTTTTAGGAGATAGTTCCAGTTCAACAAGTCTATTTCATCACTTTTAGAGTAGTATTTTTGTTGAGATTGGTCCATTCCGGCCAGGTTTTACAATATACCTCATTAATTTATTTCCAATGTTTTGATATATCCTAATAGCCCTGGTTTCACAGATGTACGGAAACTTTACTGAAGTAAAATACTCAAAGTATTTTAGGAGATAGTGCCAGTTGAACGAGTCTATTCATTCACTTTGAGAGTAGTATTTTTGTCGACCTCCGTCCATTCCGACCAGGTTTTTCAATATACCTCATTAATTTATTTCCAATATTTTTATATATCCTAATATCTCTGGTTTCACAGATGTGCGAAAATTTACCGAAGTAAAATACTCAAAGTATTTTAGGAGATAGTGCCAGTTCAACGAGTCTATTCCATCACTTTTAGAGTAGTATTTTTGTCGACCTCCGTTCATTCCGGCCAGGTTTTTCAATATACCTCATTAATTTATTTCCAATATTTTTATATATCCTAATAGCTCTGGATTCACAAATGTGCGGAAAATTTACTGAAGTAAAATACTCAAAGTATTTTAGGAGATAGTGCCATTTCAACGAGTCTATTTCATCACTTTTAGAGTAGTATTTTTGTTGAGATTGGTCCATTCCAGCCAGGTTTTACATTATACCTCATTAATTTACTTCCAAGCTTTTGATAAATTCTAATGGCCCTGGTTTCACAGATGTGCGGAAACTTTACCGAATGAAAATACTCAAAGTATTTTAGGAGATAGTGCCAGTTCAACGAGTCTATTCCATCGGTTTTAGAGTAGTATTTTTGTCGACCTCCGTCCATTTCGGCCAGGTTTTTCAATATACCTCATTAATTTATTTCCAATATTTTTATATATCCTAATATCTCTGGTTTCACAGATGTGCGAAAATTTACCGAAGTAAAATATTTAAAGTGTTTTAGGAGATAGTGCCAGTTCAACGAGTCTATTCCATCACTTTTAGAGTAATATTTTTGTCGACCTCCGTCCATTCCGGCCAGTTTTTTCAATATACTTCATTAATTTATTTCCAATATTTTTATATATCCTAATAGCCATGGATTCACAGATGTGCAGAAACGTTATCGAATGAAACTATGCAAAGTATTTTAGGAGATAGTGCCAGTTCAATGAGTCTATTCCATCGGTTTTAGAGTAGTATTTTTGTCGACCTCAGTCTATTTCGGCCAGGTTTTTCAATATACCTCATTAATTTATTTCCAATATTTTGATATATCCTAATAGCCCTGGTTTCACAAATGTGTGGAAACTTTACCGAAGTAACATACTCAAAGTATTTTAGGAGATAGTGCCAGTTCAACGAGTGTATTCCATCACTTTTAGAGTAGTATTTTTGTCGAGATTGGTCCATTCCGGCCAGGTTTTTCAATATACCTCATTAAAGTGATGGAATAGATTCGTTGAACTGGCACAATCTCCTAAAGTACTTTGAGTATGTTACTTCGGTAAAGTTTCCGCACATTTGTGAAACCAGGGCTATTAGGATATATCAAAATATTGGAAATAAATTAATGAGGTATACTGAAAAACCTGGTCGAAATGGACCAAACTCGACAAAAATACTATTATAAAAGTGATGGAATAGAATCGTTGAACTGGCAATATCTCCTAAAATACTTTGAGTATTTTCATTCGGTAAAGTTTCCGCACATCTGTGAAACCAGGGCCATTAGAATTTATCAAAAGCTTGGAAGTAAATTAATGAGGTATATTGTAAAACCTGGCTGGAATGGACCAATCTCAACAAAAATACTACTCTAAAAGTGATGAAATAGACTCGCTGAACTGGCACTATCTCCTAAAATCCTTTAAGTATTTTCATTCGGTAAAGTTTCCGCACATGTGTGAAGCCGGGTCCATTAGAATATATCAAAAGATTGGAAATAAATTAATGAGGTATATTGTTAAACTTGACCGGAATGGACAAACCTCAACAAAAATACTGCTCTCAAAGTGATGAAATAGACTTGTTGAACTGGCACTATCTCCTAAAATACTTTGAGTATTTTACTTTGGTAAAGTTTCCGCACATTTGTGAAACCAGGGCTATTAGGATATATAAAAAGATTGGAAATAAATTAATGAGGTATACTGAAAAACCTGGCCGGAATGGACAAAACTCGACAAAAATACTATTCTAAAAGTGATGGAAGAGACTCGTTGAACTGGCACTATCTCCTAAAGAATATATCAGATTTTCATTCTATAAAGTTTTCGCACATCTGTGAATCCAGGGCTATTAGGATATACCAAAAGATTGGAAATAAATTAATGAGGTATATTGTAAAACCTGGCCGGAATGGACCAATCTCGACAAAAATACTATTCTAAAAGTGATGGAATAGACTCGTTGAACTGGCACTATCTCCTAAAATCCTTTTAGTATTTTCACTCGATCAAGTTTCCGCTCATCTGTGAAACCAGGGCTATTAGTATATATAAAAGGATTTGAAATAAATTAATATGGTATTTTGAAAAACCTGGCCGAAATGGACCGAAGGCGAAAAAAATACTGCTCTCAAACCGATGGAATAGACTCGTTAAACAGGCAACATCTCCAAAAATACTTAGAATATTTTAACTTCGGTAAAGTTTCCGCAGATCTGTGAATCCAGGGCTATTATGATATATAAAAATATTGGAAATAAATTAATAAGGTATATTGAATAAACCTGGCCGGAATGGACCAATCTCGACAAAAATACTACTCTAAAATTGATGGAATAGACTCGTTGAACTGGCACTATTTCCTAAAACACTTTGAGTATTGTACTTCGATAAAGTTTCCGCACATCTGTGAAACCAGAGCCATTAGAATATATCAACAGATTGGAAATAACTTTATTAGGTATATTGTAAAACCTGGCCGGAATGGACGGAGGTCGACAAAAATACTACTCTAAAAGTGATGGAATAGACTCGTTGAACTGGAACTATCTCCTAAAATACTTTGAGTATTTTACTTCGGTAAAGTTTCCGCACATCTGTAAATCCAGGGCTATTAGAATATATAAAAATATTGGAAATAAATTAATGATGTATATTGAAAAACCTGGCCGGAATGGACCAATCTCGACAAAAATACTACTCTAAAAGTGATGGAATACACTCGTTGAACTGGCACTATCTCCTAAAATACTTTGAGTATTTTACTTCGGTAAAGTTTCCACACATTTGTCAAACCAGGGCTATTAGGATATATCAAAATATTGGAAATAAAATAATGAGGTATATTGAAAAACCTGGCCGAAATAGACTGAGGTCGACAAAAATACTACTCTAAAACCGATGGAATAGACTCGTTGAACTGGCACTATCTCCTAAAATACTTTGCATATTTTCATTCGATAAAGTTTCTGCACATCTGTGAATCCATGGCTATTAGGATATATAAAAATATTGGAAATAAATTAATGAAGTATATTGAAAAACCTGGCCGGAATGGACGGAGGTCGACAAAAATATTACTCAAAAAGTGATGGAATAGACTCGTTGAACTGGCACTATCTCCTAAAACACTTTAAATATTTTACTTCGGTAAATTTTCGCACATCTGTGAAACCAGAGATATTAGGATATATAACAATATTGGAAATAAATTAATGAGGTATATTGAAAAACCTGGCCGGAATGGACGGAGGTCGACAAAAATACTACTCTAAAAGTGAATGAATAGACTCGTTGAACTGGCACTATCTCCTAAAATACTTTGAGTATTTTGCTTCAGTAAAGTTTCCGCACATCTGTGAAGCCAGGGCCATTAGAATATATCAAAAGATTGGAAATATATTAATGAGGTATATTGTAAAACCTGGCCGGAATGGACCAATCTCAACAAAAATACTACTCTAAAAGTGATAAAATAGACTCGTTGAACTGGCACTATTTCCTAAAATACTTTGAGTATTTTACTTCGGTAAAGTTTCAGCACATTTCTGAAACCAGGGCTATTAGGATATATAAAAATATTGGAAATAAATTAATGAGGTATATTGAAAAACCTATCCGGAATGGACGGAGGTCGACAAAAATACTACTCTAAAACCGATGGAATAGACTCGTTGAACTGGACTATCTCCTAAAATACTTTGAGTATTTTACTTCGGTAAAGTTTACACACATCTATGAATCCAGGGCTATTAGGATATATAAAAATATTGGAAATAAATTAATGAGGTATATTGTAAAACCTGGTCGGAATGGACCAATCTCAACAAAAATACTACTCTAAAAGTGATGAAATAGACTCGTTGAACTGGCACTATTTCCTAAAATACTTTGAGTATTTTACTTCGGTAAAGTTTCCGCACATTTGCAAAACCAGGGCTATTAGGATATATCAAAATATTGGAAATAAATTAATGAGGTATATTGAAAAACCTGGTCGGAATGGACGGAGGTCGACAAAAATACTACTCTCAAAGTGAATGAATAGACTCGTTCAACTGGCACTATCTCCTAAAATACTTTGAGTATTTTACTTCAGTAAAGTTTCCGTACATCTGTGAAACCAGGGCTATTAGGATATATCAAAACATTGGAAATAAGTTAATGAGGTATATTGTAAAACCTGGCCGGAATGGACCAATCTCAACAAAAATACTACTCTAAAAGTGATGAAATAGACTTGTTGAACTGGAACTATCTCCTAAAAGACTTTGAGTATTTTGCTTCGGTAAAGTTTCCGCACATCTGTAAATCCAGGGCTATTAGAATATATCAAAATATTGGAAATAAATTAATGAGGTATATTGAAAAACCTGGCCGGAATGGACCAATCTCGACAAAAATACTACTCTAAAAGTGATGGAATAGACTCTTTGAACTGGCACTATCTCCTAAAATACTTTGAGTATTTTACTTCGGTAAAGTTTCCACACATTTGTGAAACCAGGGCTATTAGGATATATCAAAATATTGGAAATAAATTAATGAGGTATATTGAAAAACCTGGCCGAAATAGACTGAGGTCGACAAAAATACTACTCTAAAACCGATGGAATAGACTCATTGAACTGGCACTATCTCCTAAAATACTTTGCATAGTTTCATTCGATAACGTTTCTGCACATCTGTGAATCCATGGCTATTAGGATATATAAAAATATTGGAAATAAATTAATGAAGTATATTGAAAAAACTGGCCGGAATGGACGGAGGTCGACAAAAATATTACTCTAAAAGTGATGGAATAGACTCGTTGAACTGGCACTATCTCCTAAAACACTTTAAATATTTTACTTCGGTAAATTTTCGCACATCTGTGAAACCAGAGATATTAGGATGTATAAAAATATTGGAAATAAATTAATGAGGTATATTGAAAAACCTGGCCGAAATGGACGGAGGTCGACAAAAATACTACTCTAAAACCGATGGAATAGACTCGTTGAACTGGCACTATCTCCTAAAATACTTTGAGTATTTTCATTCGGTAAAGTTTCCGCACATCTGTGAAACCAGGGCCATTAGAATTTATCAAAAGCTTGGAAGTAAATTAATGAGGTATAATGTAAAACCTGGCTGGAATGGACCAATCTCAACAAAAATACTACTCTAAAAGTGATGAAATAGACTCGTTGAAATGGCACTATCTCCTAAAATACTTTGAGTATTTTACTTCAGTAAATTTTCCGCACATTTGTGAATCCAGAGCTATTAGGATATATAAAAATATTGGAAATAAATTAATGAGGTATATTGAAAAACCTGGCCGGAATGAACGGAGGTCGACAAAAATACTACTCTAAAAGTGATGGAATAGACTCGTTGAACTGGCACTATCTCCTAAAATACTTTGAGTATTTTACTTCGGTAAATTTTCGCACATCTGTGAAACCAGAGATATTAGGATATATAAAAATATTGGAAATAAATTAATGAGGTATATTGAAAAACCTGGTCGGAATGGACGGAGGTCGACAAAAATACTACTCTCAAAGTGAATGAATAGACTCGTTCAACTGGCACTATCTCCTAAAATACTTTGAGTATTTTACTTCAGTAAAGTTTCCGTACATCTGTGAAACCAGGGCTATTAGGATATATCAAAACATTGGAAATAAATTAATGAGGTATATTGTAAAACCTGGCCGGAATAGACCAATCTCAACAAAAATACTACTCTAAAAGTGATGAAATAGACTTGTTGAACTGGAACTATCTCCTAAAAGACTTTGAGTGTTTTACTTCGGTAAAGTTTCCGCACATCTGTAAATCCAGGGCTATTAGAATATATAAAAATATTGGAAATAAATTAATGAGGTATATTGAAAAACCTGGCCGGAATGGACCAATCTCGACAAAAATACTACTCTAAAAGTGATGGAATACACTCGTTGAACTGGCACTATCTCCTAAAATACTTTGAGTATTTTACTTCGGTAAAGTTTCCACACATTTGTGAAACCAGGGCTATTAGGATATATCAAAATATTGGAAATAAATTAATGAGGTATATTGAAAAACCTGGCCGAAATAGACTGAGGTCGACAAAAATACTACTCTAAAACCGATGGAATAGACTCATTGAACTGGCACTATCTCCTAAAATACTTTGCATAGTTTCATTCGATAAAGTTTCTGCACATCTGTGAATCCATGGCTATTAGGATATATAAAAATATTGGAAATAAATTAATGAAGTATATTGAAAAACCTGGCCGGAATGGACGGAGGTCGACAAAAATATTACTCTAAAAGTGATGGAATAGACTCGTTGAACTGGCACTATCTCCTAAAACACTTTAAATATTTTACTTCGGTAAATTTTCGCACATCTGTGAAACCAGAGATATTAGGATATATAAAAATATTGGAAATAAATTAATGAGGTATATTGAAAAACCTGGCCGGAATGGACGGAGGTCGACAAAAATACTACTCTAAAAGTGAATGAATAGACTCGTTGAACTGGCACTATCTCCTAAAATACTTTGAGTATTTTACTTCAGTAAAGTTTCCGCACATCTGTGAAACCAGGGCTATTAGGATATATCAAAAGATTGGAAATAAATTAATGAGGTATATTGTAAAACCTGGCCGGAATGGACCAATCTCAACAAAAATACTACTCTAAAATTGATAAAATAGACTCGATGAACTGGCACTATCTCCTAAAATACTTTGAGTATTTTACTTCGATAAAGTTTCCGCACATCTGTGAAGCCAGGACCATTAGAATATATCAAAAGATTGGAAATAAATTAATGAGGTATATTGTAAAACCTGGTCGGAATGGACCAATCTCAACAAAAATACTACTCTAAAAGTGATGAAATAGACTCGTTGAACTGGCACTATTTCCTAAAATACTTTGAGTATTTTACTTCGGTAAAGTTTCCGCACATTTGCGAAACCAGGGCTATTAGGATATATCAAAATATTGGAAATAAATTAATGAGGTATATTGAAAAACCTGGCCGAAATAGACTGAGGTCGACAAAAATACTACTCTAAAACCGATGGAATAGACTCATTGAACTGGCACTATCTCCTAAAATACTTTGCATAGTTTCATTCGATAACGTTTCTGCACATCTGTGAATCCATGGCTATTAGGATATATAAAAATATTGGAAATAAATTAATGAAGTATATTGAAAAAACTGGCCGGAATGGACGGAGGTCGACAAAAATATTACTCTAAAAGTGATGGAATAGACTCGTTGAACTGGCACTATCTCCTAAAACACTTTAAATATTTTACTTCGGTAAATTTTCGCACATCTGTGAAACCAGAGATATTAGGATATATAAAAATATTGGAAATAAATTAATGAGGTATATTGAAAAACCTGGCCGAAATGGACGGAGGTCGACAAAAATACTACTCTAAAACCGATGGAATAGACTCGTTGAACTGGCACTATCTCCTAAAATACTTTGAGTATTTTCATTCGGTAAAGTTTCCGCACATCTGTGAAACCAGGGCCATTAGAATTTATCAAAAGCTTGGAAGTAAATTAATGAGGTATAATGTAAAACCTGGCTGGAATGGACCAATCTCAACAAAAATACTACTCTAAAAGTGATGAAATAGACTCGTTGAAATGGCACTATCTCCTAAAATACTTTGAGTATTTTACTTCAGTAAATTTTCCGCACATTTGTGAATCCAGAGCTATTAGGATATATAAAAATATTGGAAATAAATTAATGAGGTATATTGAAAAACCTGGCCGGAATGAACGGAGGTCGACAAAAATACTACTCTAAAAGTGATGGAATAGACTCGTTGAACTGGCACTATCTCCTAAAATACTTTGAGTATTTTACTTCGGTAAATTTTCGCACATCTGTGAAACCAGAGATATTAGGATATATAAAAATATTGGAAATAAATTAATGAGGTATATTGAAAAACCTGGTCGGAATGGACGGAGGTCGACAAAAATACTACTCTCAAAGTGAATGAATAGACTCGTTCAACTGGCACTATCTCCTAAAATACTTTGAGTATTTTACTTCAGTAAAGTTTCCGTACATCTGTGAAACCAGGGCTATTAGGATATATCAAAACATTGGAAATAAATTAATGAGGTATATTGTAAAACCTGGCCGGAATGGACCAATCTCAACAAAAATACTACTCTAAAAGTGATGAAATAGACTTGTTGAACTGGAACTATCTCCTAAAAGACTTTGAGTGTTTTACTTCGGTAAAGTTTCCGCACATCTGTAAATCCAGGGCTATTAGAATATATAAAAATATTGGAAATAAATTAATGAGGTATATTGAAAAACCTGGCCGGAATGGACCAATCTCGACAAAAATACTACTCTAAAAGTGATGGAATACACTCGTTGAACTGGCACTATCTCCTAAAATACTTTGAGTATTTTACTTCGGTAAAGTTTCCACACATTTGTGAAACCAGGGCTATTAGGATATATCAAAATATTGGAAATAAATTAATGAGGTATATTGAAAAACCTGGCCGAAATAGACTGAGGTCGACAAAAATACTACTCTAAAACCGATGGAATAGACTCATTGAACTGGCACTATCTCCTAAAATACTTTGCATAGTTTCATTCGATAAAGTTTCTGCACATCTGTGAATCCATGGCTATTAGGATATATAAAAATATTGGAAATAAATTAATGAGGTATATTGAAAAACCTGGCCGGAATGGACGGAGGTCGACAAAAATATTACTCTAAAAGTGATGGAATAGACTCGTTGAACTGGCACTATCTCCTAAAACACTTTAAATATTTTACTTCGGTAAATTTTCGCACATCTGTGAAACCAGAGATATTAGGATATATAAAAATATTGGAAATAAATTAATGAGGTATATTGAAAAACCTGGCCGGAATGGACGGAGGTCGACAAAAATACTACTCTAAAAGTGAATGAATAGACTCGTTGAACTGGCACTATCTCCTAAAATACTTTGAGTATTTTACTTCAGTAAAGTTTCCGCACATCTGTGAAACCAGGGCTATTAGGATATATCAAAAGATTGGAAATAAATTAATGAGGTATATTGTAAAACCTGGCCGGAATGGACCAATCTCAACAAAAATACTACTCTAAAATTGATAAAATAGACTCGATGAACTGGCACTATCTCCTAAAATACTTTGAGTATTTTACTTCGATAAAGTTTCCGCACATCTGTGAAGCCAGGACCATTAGAATATATCAAAAGATTGGAAATAAATTAATGAGGTATATTGTAAAACCTGGTCGGAATGGACCAATCTCAACAAAAATACTACTCTAAAAGTGATGAAATAGACTCGTTGAACTGGCACTATTTCCTAAAATACTTTGAGTATTTTACTTCGGTAAAGTTTCCGCACATTTGCGAAACCAGGGCTATTAGGATATATCAAAATATTGGAAATAAATTAATGAGGTATATTGAAAAACCTGGCCGAAATAGACTGAGGTCGACAAAAATACTACTCTAAAACCGATGGAATAGACTCATTGAACTGGCACTATCTCCTAAAATACTTTGCATAGTTTCATTCGATAAAGTTTCTGCACATCTGTGAATCCATGGCTATTAGGATATATAAAAATATTGGAAATAAATTAATGAGGTATACTGAAAAACGTGGCCGGAATGGACCAAACTCAACTAAAATACTATTCTAAAAGTGATGGAATAAACTCGTTGAACTGGCAATATCTCCTAAAATACTTTGAGTATTTTACTTCGGTAAAGTTTCCGCACATCTGTGAAAGCAGGGCTAATACGATATATAAAAATATTGGAAATAAATTAATGAGGTATATTGAAAAACCTGGCCGGAATGGACGGAGGTCGACAAAAATACTACTCTAAAAGCGATGGAATAGACTCGTTGAACTGGCACCATCTCCTAAAATACTTTGGGTATTTTACTTCGGTAAAGTTTCCGAACATCTGTGAATCCAGGGCTATTAGGATATATCAAAATATTGGAAATAAATTAATGAGGTATATTGAAAAACCTGGCCGAAATAGACTGAGGTCGACAAAAATACTACTCTAAAACCGATGGAATAGACTCGTTGAACTGGCACTATCTCCTAAAATACTTTGCATAGTTTCATTCGATAAAGTTTCTGCACATCTGTGAATCCATGGCTATTAGGATATATAAAAATATTGGAAATAAATTAATGAGGTTTATTGAAAAACCTGGCCGGAATGGACCAATCTCGACAAAAATACTACTCTAAAAATGATGGAATAGATTCGTTGAACTGGCACTATCTCCTAAAATACTTTGAGTACTTTACTTCGGTAAAGTTTCCGCACATCTGTGAATCCAGGGCTATTAGGATATATCAAAAGATTGGAAATAAATTAATGAGGTATATTGTAAAATCTGGCCGGAATGGACCAATCTCAACAAAAATACTACTCTAAAAGTGATGAAATAGACTCTTTGAACTGAAACTATCTCCTAAAATACTTTGAGTATTTTACTTCGGTAAAGTTTCCGCCCATCTGTAAATCGAGGTCTATTAGGATATATAAAAATATTTGAAATAAATTAATGAGGTATATTGAAAAACCTGGCCGGAATGGACCAATCTCGACAAAAATACTACTCTAAAACCGATGGAATAGACTCATTGAACTGGCACTATCTCCTAAAACGATTTGCATATTTTCATTCGATGAAGTTTCTGCACATCTGTGAATCCAGGGCTATTAGGATATTTCAAAAGATTGGAAATAAATTAATGAGGTATATTGTAAAACCTGGCCGGAATGGACCAATCTCGACAAAAATACTATTCTAAAAGTGATGGAATAGACGCGTTGAACCAGCACTATCTCCTAAAATACTTTGAGTATTTTCATTCGGGAAAGTTTCCGCACATCTGTGATACCAGGGCCATTAGAATTTATTAAAAGCTTTGAAATAAATTAATGAGATATATTGAAAAACCTGGCCGGAATGGACGGAGGTCGACAAAAATACTATTCTAAAAGTGATGGAATAAACTCGTTGAACTGGCAATATCTCCTAAAATACTTTGAATATTTTACTTCGGTAAAGTTTTCGCACATCTGTGAAACCAGTACTATTACAGTATATAAAAAGATTTGAAATGAATTAATGAGGTATATTGAAAAAGCTGGCCAGAATGGACGGAGGTCGACAAAAATACTACTCTAAAACTGATGGAATAGACTCGTTGAACTGGCACTATCTCCGAAAATCCTTTAAGTATTTTCATTCGGTAAAGTTTCCGCACATCTGTGAATCCAGGGCTATTAGGATATATCAAAAGATTGGAAATAAATTAATGAGGTATATTGTGAAACCTGACCGAAGTGGACCAATCTCGACAGAAATACTACTATAAAAGTGATGGAATAGACTGGTTGAACTGGCACTACCTCCTAAAATACTTTGAGTATTTTACTTCGGTAAATTTCTCCACATCTGTGAAACAAGGGCTATTAGGATATATAAAAATATTGGAAATAAATTAATGAGGTATACTGAAAAACCTGGCCGGAATGGACGGAGGTCGACAAAAATACTACTATAAAAGTGATGGAATAGACTCGTTGAACTGGCACTATCTCATAAAATACTTTGCATATTTTCATTCGATAAAGTTTCCGCACATTTGCGAATCCAGGGCTATTAGGATATTCCAAAAGATTGGAAATAAATTAATAAGGTATACTGAAAAACCTGGCGGGAATGGACCAAACTCAACAAAAATACTATACTAAAAGTGATGGAATAAACTCGTTGAAATGGCACTATCTCCTAAAATACTTTGAGTATTTTACTTCGGTAAAGTTTCTGCACATTTGTGAAACCAGGGCTATTAGGATATATAAAAATATTGGAAATGAATTAATGAGGTATACTGAAAAACGTGGCCGGAATGGACCAAACTCAACTAAAATACTATTCTAAAAGTGATGGAATAAACTCGTTGAACTGGCAATATCTCCTAAAATACTTTGAGTATTTTACTTCGGTAAAGTTTCCGCACATCTGTAAAACCAGGGCTAATACGATATATAAAAATATTGGAAATAAATTAATGAGGTATATTGAAAAACCTGGCCGGAATGGACGGAGGTCGACAAAAATACTACTCTAAAACCGATGGAATAGACTCGTTGAACTGGCACTATCTCCTAAACTACTTTGCATATTTTCATTCGAGAAAGTTTCCGCACATCTGTGAATGCAGGGCTATTAGGATATATCAAAAGATTGGAAATAAATTAATGAGGTATATTGTGAAACCTGACCGAAGTGGACCAATCTCGACAAAAATACTACTATAAAAGTGATGGAATAGACTCGTTGAACTGGCACTATCTCCTAAAATACTTTGAGTATTTTACTTCGGTAAATTTCTGCACATCTGTGAAACAAGGGCTATTAGGATATATAAAAATATTGGAAATAAATTAATGAGGTATATTGAAAAACCTGGCCGGAATGGACGGAGGTCGACAAAAATACTAATCTAAAAGTGATGGAATAGACTCGTTGAACTGGCACTATCTCCTAAAATACTTTGAGTATTTTTCTTCGGTAAATTTCTGCACATCTGTGAAACAAGGGCTATTAGGATATATAAAAATATTGGAAATAAATTAATGAGGTGTATTGTAAAACCTGAACGGAATGGACCAATCTCGACAAAAATACTACTCTAAAAGTAATGGAATAGACTCGTTGAACTGGCACTATCTCCTAAAATACTTTGAGTATTTTACTTCGGTAAAGTTTCCGCACATTTGTGAAACCAGGGTTATTAGGTTATATAAAAATATTGGAAATAAATTAATGAAGTATATTGAAAAACCTGGCCGGAATGGACCGAGGTCGACAAAAATACTACTCTAAAACCGATTGAATAGACTCGTTGAACTAGAACTATCTCCTAAAATACTTTGCATATTTTCATTCGATGAAGTTTCCGTACATCTGTGAATCCAGGGCTATTAGGATATTCCAAAAGATTGGAAATAAATTAATGAGGTATATTGTAAAACCTGGCCGGAATGGACCAATCTCGACAAAAATACTACTCTAAAAGTGATGGAATAGACTCGTTGAACCGGCACTATCTCCTAAAATACATTGAGTATTTTCATTCGGGAAAGTTTCCGCACATCTGTGATACCAGGGCCATTAGAATTTATCAAAAGCTTGGAAATAAATTAATGAGATATATTGAAAAACCTGGCCGGAATGGACGGAGGTCGACAAAAATACTACTCTAAAACCGATGGAATAGACTCGTTGAACTGGATCTATCTCCTAAAATACTTTAAGTATTTTCATTCGGTAAAGTTTCCGCACATCTGTGAAACCAGTACTATTATAGTATAGAAAAAGATTTGAAATGAATTAATGAGGTATATTGAAAAACCTGGGCAGAATGGACGGAGGTCGACAAAAATACTACTCTAAAACTGATGGAATAGACTCGTTGAACTGGCACTATCTCCTAAAATACTTTGAGTATTTTACTTCGGTAAATTTCTGCACATCTGTGAAACAAGGGCTATTAGGATATATAAAAATATTGGAAATAAATTAATGAGGTATATTGAAAAACCTGGCCGGAATGGACGGAGGTCGACAAAAATACTACTCTAAAAGTGATGGAATAGACTCGTTGAACTGGCACTATCTCCTAAATTACTTTGCATATTTTCATTCGATAAAGTTTCCGCACATCTGTGAATCCAGGGCAATTACGATATACCAAAAGATTGGAAATAAATTAATAAGGTATACTGAAAAACCTGGCGGGAATGGGCCAAACTCAACAAAAATACTATACTAAAAGTGATGGAATAAACTCGTTGAACTGGCACTATCTCCTAAAATACTTTGAGTATTTCAGTTCGGTAAAGTTTCCGTACATTTGTGAAACCAGGGCTATTAGGATATATAAAAATATTGGAAATAAATTAATGAAGTATACTGAAAAACGTGGCCGGAATGGACCAAACTCAACAAAAATACTATTCTAAAAGTGATGGAGTAATCTCGTTAAACTGGCAATATCTCCTAAAATACTTTGAGTATTTTTCTTCGGTAAAGTTTCCGGACATCTGTGAACCAGGGCTAATACGATATATAAAAATATTGGAAATAAATTAATGAGGTACATTGAAAAACCTGGCCGGAATGGACGGAGGTCGACAAAAATACTACTCTAAAACCGATGGAATAGACTCGTTGAACTGGCACCATCTCCTAAAATACTTTGGGTATTTTACTTCGGTAAAGTTTCCGCACATCTGTGAATCCAGGGCTATTAGAATATATAAAAATATTGGAAATAAATTAATGAGGTATATTCAAAAATCTGGCCGGAATGGACCAATCTCGACAAAAATACTACTCTAAAACCGATGGAATAGACTCGTTGAACTGGAACTATCTCCTAAAATACTTTGCATATTTTCATTCGATAAAGTTTCCGTACATCTGTGAATGCAGGGCTATTAGGATATATCAAAAAATTGGAAATGAATTAATGAGGTATATTGTAAAACCTGAACGGAATGGACCAATCTCGACAAAAATACTACTCTAAAAGTGATGAAATAGACTCGTTGAACTGACACTATCTCCTAAAATACTTTGAGTATTTTTCTTCGGTAAAGTTTCCGCATATTTGTGAAACCAGGGCTATTAGGATATATAAAATATTGGAAATAAATTAATGAGGTATATTGAAAAACTTGGCCGGAATGGACCAGTCTCGACAAAAATACTACTCTAAAAGTAATGAAATAGACTCATTGAACTGGCACTATCTCCTAAAATACTTTAAGTATTTTCATTCGGTAAAGTTTCCGCACATATGTGAAACCAGTACTATTACAATATATAAAAAGATTTGAAATAAATTAATAAGGTCTATTGGAAAACCTGACCGGAGTGGACCGAAGTCGACAAAAATACTACTCTAAAACCGATGGAATAGACTCGTTGAACTGGCACCATCTCCTAAAATACTTTCGGTATTTTACTTCGGTAAAGTTTCCGCACATCTGTGAATCCAGGGCTATTAGAATATATAAAAATATTGCAAATAAAATAATGAGGTATATTGAAAAACCTGACCGGAATGGACGGAGTTTGTCAAAAATACTGCTCTAAAAGTGATGGAATAGACTCGTTGAAGTGGCACAATCTTCTAAAATACTTTGCATATTTTCATTCTGTAAAGTTTCCGCATATCTCTGAATCCAGGGCTATTAGAATATATCAAAAGATTGGAAATAAACTAATGAGGTATATTGTAAAACTGAAATAGACTCGTTGAAGTGGCAGTATCTCCTAAAATACTATCAGTATTCTACTTGGGTAAAGTTTCCGCACATCTGTGAAACCAGGGCTATTAGGATATTTTCATTCCGTAAAGTTTTCGCACATCTGTGAAACCATGGTATTAGGATATATAATAATATTGGAAATAAATTGATGAGGTATATTGAAAAACCTGGCCGGAATGGACGGAGTTCGACAAAAATACTACTCTAAAGCCGATGGAATAGACTCGTTGAACTGGCACTATCTCCTAAAATACTTTGAGTATTTTACTTCGGTAAAGTTTCCGCTCATGTGTGAAACCAGGGCTATTATAATATATCAAAAGATTTGAAATAAATTAATGAGGTATATTGTAAAACCTGGCTGGAATGGACGAATCTCGACAAAAATACTACTCTAAAAGTGATGGAATAGACTCGTTGAACTGGCACAATCTCCTAAAATACTCTAAGTATTTTCATTCGGTAAAGTTTCCGCACATCTGTGAAACCAGTACTATTACAATATATAAAAAGATTGGAAATAAATTAATAAGGTATATTGAAAAACCTGGCCGGAATGGACGGAGGTCGACAAATATACTACTTTAAAACCGATGGAATAGACTCGTTGAACTGGCAAAATCTTCTAAAATACTTTGGGTATTTTACTTCGGTAAAGTTTCCGCACATCTGTGAATCCAGGGCTATTAGGATATATAAAAATATTGGAAATAAATTACTGAGGTATATTGAAAAATCTGGCCGGAATGGAGCAATCTCGACAAAAATACTACTCTAAAAGCGATGGAATAGACTCGTTGAACTGGCACTATATCCTAAAATACTTTGCATATTTTCATTCGATAAAGTTTCCGAACATCTGTGAATCCAGGGCTATTAGGATATACCAAAGGTTTGGAAATAAATTAATGAGGTATATTGTAAAACCTGGCCGGAATGGACCAATCTCGAGAAAAATACCACTCTAAAAGTGATGGAATAGACTCGTTGAACCTGTGCTATCTCCTAAAATACTTTGAGTATTTTACTTCGGTAAAGTTTCCGGACATCTGTGAAACCAGGGCTATTAGGATATATAAAAATATTGGAAATAAATTAATGAGGTATATTGAAAAACCTGACCGAAATGGACCGATCTCGACAAAAATACTACTCTAAAACCGATGGAATAGACTCGTTGAACTGGCACTATCTCCTAGAATACTTTGGGTATTTTCATTCGGTAAAGTTTCCGCACATTTCTGAAACCAGGGTCATTAGATTATATCAAAAGATTGGATATAAACTGATGAGGTATATTGTGAAACCTGGCCGGAATGGACCAATCTCGACAAAAATACTAATTGAAAAATGAGGAAATAGACTCGTTGAACTGGCACTATCTCCTAAAATACTTTGACTATTTTGATTCAGTAAAGTTTCTGCACATCTGTGGAACTAGGGCTATTAGGATATATAAAAATATTGAAAATAAATTAATGAGGTATATTGAAAAACCTGACCGAAATGAACCGACCTCGACAAAAATACTACTCTAAAAGTGATGGAATAGACTCGTTGAAGTGGCACTTTCTCCTAAAATACTTTGAGTATTTTACTTCGGTAAATTTTCCGCCCATCTGTGAAACGAGGGCTATTAGGATATATAAAAATATTGGTAATAAATTAATGAAATATATTGAAAAACCTGGCTGGAATGGACAGATCTCGACAAAAATATTACTCTAAAACTGATGAAATAGACTCCTTGAACTAGCACTATCTCCTAAAATACTTTAAGTATTTTCAATCGGTAAAGTTTCCGCACATCTGTGAAACCAGTACTATTACAGTATATAAAAAGAATTGAAAAAAATTAATAAGGTATATTGAAAAACCTGGCCGGAATGGAACGACGTCGACAAAAATACTAGTCTAAAAGTGATGGAATAGACCCGTTGAACTGGCACTCTCTCCTAAAATACTTTAAGTATTTTCATTCAGCAAAGTTTCTGCACCTCTGTGAAACCAGGGCTAATGGGATATATAAAATTATTGGAAATAAATTAGTGAGGTTTATCGAGAAAACTGGCTGGAATGGAACGATCTGGACAAAAATACTACTCTAAAAGTGATGGAATAGACCCGTTGAACTGGCACTCTCTCCTAAAATACTTTAAGTATTTTCATTCAGTAAAGTTTCCGCACATGTGTGAAACCAGGGCTATTAGAATATATCAAAAGATTGAAATAAATTAATGAGGTATATTGTAAAACCTGGCCGGAATGGACCAATCTCGACAAAAATACTACTCTCAAAATGATGGAATAGACTCGTTGAACTGGCACTATCTCCTTAAATAATTTGCGTATTTTCATTCAGTAAAGTTTCCGTACATCTGTGAAACCAGGGCTATTAGGATATTTAAAAATATTGGAAATAAATTAATGAGATATATTGAAACAACCTGGCTGGAATGGACCGATCTCGATAAAAATATTACTCTAAAAGTGATGATATAGACTCGTTGAACTGGCACTATCTCCTAAAATACTTTGGATATTTTCATTCCGTAAAGTTTCCGCACATCTATGGAACCAGGGCCATTAGAATATATCAAAAGATTGGAAATAAATTAATGAGGTATATTGTAAAACCTGGCCGGAATGGACCAATCTCGACAAAAATACTACTCTAAAAGTGATGAAATAGACTCGTTGAACTGGCACTATCTCCTAAAATAATTTGCGTATTTTCATTCAGTAAAGTTTCTGTACATCTGTGAAACCAGGCCTAATAGGATATATAAAAATATTGGAAATAAATTGATGAGGTATATTGAAAAACCTGGCCGGAATGGACGGAGTTCGACAAAAATAGTACTCTAAAACCGATGGAATAGACTCGTTGAACTGGCACTATCTCCTAAAATACTTTGAGTATTTTACTTCGATAAAGTTTCCGCACATGTGTGAAACCAGGGCTATTAGAATATATCTAAAGATTGAAATAAATTAATGAGGTATATTGTAAAACCTGGCTGGAATGGACCAATCTCGACAAAAATACTACTCTAAAAGTGATGGAATAGACGCGTTGAACTGGCACTATCTCCTAAAATACTCTAAGTATTTTCATTCGGTAAAGTTTCCGCACATCTGTGAAACTAGTTCTATTACAATATATAAAAAGATTGGAAATAAATTAATAAGGTATATTGAAAAACCTGGCTGGAATGGACAACTCTTAACAAAAATACTACTCTAAAAGTGATGATTTAGACTCGTTGAACTGGCACTATCTCCTAAAATGCTTTGGGTATTTTCATTCCGTAAAGTTTCCGCACATCTATGGAACTAGGGCCATTAGAATATATCAAAAGATTGGAAATAAATTAATGAGGTATATTGTAAAACCTGACCGGAATGGACCAATCTCGACAAAAATACTACTCTAAAAGTGATGGAATAGACTCCTTGAACTAGCACTATCTCCTAAAATACTTTAAGTATTTTCAATCGGTAAAGTTTCCGCACATCTGTGAAACCAGTACTATTACAGTATATAAAAATATTGGAAATAAATTAATAAGGTATATTGAAAAACCTGGCCGGAATGGAACGACGTCGACAAAAATACTAGTCTAAAAGTGATGAAATAGACTCGTTGAACTGCCACTATCTCCTAAAATACTTTCATTCAGTAAAGTTTCTGCACCTCTGTGAAACCAGGGCTAATAGGATATATAAAATTATTGGAAATAAATTAGTGAGGTTTATTGAGAAGCCTGGCTGGAATGGAACGATCTGGACAAAAATACTACTCTAAAAGTGATGGAATAGACTCGTTGAACCTGTGCTATCTCCTAAAATACTTTGAGTATTTTACTTCGGTAAAGTTTCCGCACATCTGTGAATCCAGGGTTATTAGGATATATAAAAATATTGGAAATAAATTAATGAGGTATATTGAAAAACCTGGACGGAATGGACGGAGGTCGACAAATATACTACTTTAAAACCGATGGAATAGACTCGTTGAACTGGCAACATCTTCTAAAATACTTTGGGTATTTTACTTCGGTAAAGTTTCCGCACATCTGTGAATCCAGGGTTATTAGGATATATAAAAATATTGGAAATAAATTAATGAGATATATTGAAAAATCTGGCCGGAATGGACCAATCTCGACAAAAATACTACTCTAAAAGCGATGGAATAGACTCGTTGAACTGGCACTATCTCCTAAAATACTTTGCATATTTTCATTCGATAAAGTTTCCGCACATCTGTGAATCCAGGGCTATTAGGATATACCAAAAGATTGGAAAAAAATTAATGAGGTATATTGTAAAACCAGGCCGGAATGGACCAATCTCGAGAAAAATACCACTCTAAAAGTGATGGAATAGACTCGTTGAACCTGTGCTATCTCGTAAGATACTTTGAGTATTTTACTTCAGTAAAGTTTCCGGACATCTGTGAAACCAGGGCTATTAGGATATATCAAAAGATTGGAAATAAATTAATGAGGTGTATTGTAAAACCTGACCGGAATGGACCAATCTCGACAAAAATCTTACTCTAAAACCGATGGAATAGACTCGTCGAACTGGCACTTTCTCCTAAAATACTTTGCATATTTTCATTCGATAAAGTTTCCCCACATCTGTGAATCCAGTGATATTAAGATATATCAAAAGATTGGAAATAAATTAATGAAGTATATTATAAAACCTGACCGGAATGGACCAATCTCGACAAAAATACTACTCTAAAAGTGATGGAATAGAATCGTTGAACTGGCACAATCTCCTAAAATACTTTGAGTATTTTACTTCGGTAAAGTTTCCGCACATATGTTAATTCAGGGCCATTAGAATATATGAAAAGATTGGAAATAAATTAATGAGGTATATTGTAAAACCTGGCCGGAACTGACGAAAGTCGACCAAAATACTACTGTAAAAGTGATGGAATAGACTCGTTGAACTAGCACTATCTCCTAAAATACTTTGCATATTTTCATTCGATAAAGATTCCGCAAATCTGTGAAACCAGGGCTATTAGGATATATAAAAATATTGGAAATAAATTAATGAGGTATATTGAAAAACCTGGCCGGAATGGACCACTCTCAACAAAAATACTACTCTAAAAGTGATGAAATAGACTCGTTGAACTGGCAATATCTCCTAAAATGCTTTGAGTATTTTACTTCAGTAAAGTTTCCGCACATGTTTGAAACCAGGGCTATTAGGATATATATAAATATTGGAAACAAATTAATGAGGTATATTGAAAAACCTGGCCGAAATGGACGGAGGTCGACAAAAATACTACTCTAAAACCGATGGAATAGACTCGTTGAACTGGCACTTTTTCCTAAAATACTTTGAGGATTTTCATTCAGTAAAGTTTCTGCACCTCTGTGAAACCAGGGCTAATAGGATATATAAAATTATTGGAAATAAATTAGTGAGGTTTATTGAGAAGCCTGGCTGGAATGGAACGATCTGGACAAAAATACTACTCTAAAAGTGATGGAATAGACTCGTTGAACCTGTGCTATCTCCTAAAATACTTTGAGTATTTTACTTCGGTAAAGTTTCCGCACATCTGTGAATCCAGGGTTATTAGGATATATAAAAATATTGGAAATAAATTAATGAGGTATATTGAAAAACCTGGACGGAATGGACGGAGGTCGACAAATATACTACTTTAAAACCGATGGAATAGACTCGTTGAACTGGCAACATCTTCTAAAATACTTTGGGTATTTTACTTCGGTAAAGTTTCCGCACATCTGTGAATCCAGGGTTATTAGGATATATAAAAATATTGGAAATAAACTAATGAGGTATATTGAAAAACCTGGCCGGAATGGACGGTGGTCGACAAAAATACTACTCTAAAAGTGATGGAATACACTCGTTGAACTGGCATTATCTCCTAAAATACTTTGAGTATTTTACTTCGGTAAAGTTTCCGCACATTTGTGAATCGAGGGGGATTAGGATATATAAACAAATTGGAAATAAATTTATGAGGTATATTTAGAAATCTGGCCGGAATGGACCAATCTCGACAAAAATACTACTCTAAAACCGATGGAATAGACTCGTTGAACTGGCACTATTTCCTAAAATACTTTGAATATTTTCATTCGATAAAGTTTCCGCACATCTGTGAATCCAGGGCTATTAGAATATATAAAAATATTGGAAATAAATTAATGAGGTATATTGAAAAACCTGGCCGGTATGGTCCCATCTTGACACAAATCCTACTCTAAAACCGATGGAATAGACTCGTTGAACTGGCACTATCTCCTAAAATACTTTGAGTATTTTACTTCGGTAAAGTTTCCGCAGATTTGTGAAACCAGGGATATTAGGAGATATAAAAATATTGGAAATAAATTAATGAGGTATATTGAAAAACCTGGCCGGAATGGACCGATCTCAACAAAAATACTACTCTAAAACTGTTGATATAGACTCGTTCAACTGGCACTATCTCCTAAAATACTTTCAGTATTTTCATTCGATGAAGTTCCCGCACATTAATAAAACCAGGGCTATTAGAATATATAAAAATATTGCTAATAATTTAATGCGATACATTGTAAAACCTAGCCGGAATGGACCGCTCTCGACAAAAATACTACTCTAAAAGTGATGAAATAGACTCGTTGAACTGGCACTATCTCCTAAAATACTTTGCATATTTTCATTCGATAAAGTTTCCGCACATCTGTGAAACCAGGGCCATTAGAATTTATCAAAAGCTTGGAAATAAATTAATGAGGTATATTGTAAAACCTGACCGGAATGGACCAATCTCGACAAAAATACTACTCTAAAACCGATGAAATAGACTCGTTGAACTGGCACTATCTCCTAAATTACTTTGAGTATTTAACTTCGGTAAAGTTTCCGCACATTTGTGAAACCAGGGCTATTAAGATATATCAAAATATTGGAAATAAATTAATGAGGTATATTGAAAAACCTGACCGGAATGGACCAATCTCGACAAAAATACTACTCTAAAACCGATGAAATAGTCTCGTTGAACTGGCACTATCTTCTAAAACACTTTGGGTATTTTACCTCGGTAAAGTTTCCGCACATTTGTGAATCCAGGGCTATTAAGATATATCAAAATATTGGAAATAAATTAATGAGGTATATTGAAAAATCTGGACGGAATGGACCAATCTCGACAAAAATACTACTCTAAAACCGATGGAATAGATTAGTTGAACTGGCACTATCTCCTAAAATACTTTGAGTATTTTCATTCGATAAAGTTTCCGCACATCTGTGAAACCAGGGCCATTAAAATTTATCAAAAGCTTGGAAATAAATTAATGAGGTATATTGTAAAACCTGACCGGAATGGACCAATCTCGACAAAAATACTACTCTAAAACCGATGGAATAGACTCGTTGAACTGGCACTATCTCCTGTTTTACTTTGAGTATTTTACTTCAGTAAAGTTTCCGCACATTTGTGAAACCAGGGCTATTAGGATATATAAAAATATTGGAAATGAATTAATGAGGTATATTGAAAAACCTGGCCGGAATGGATGGAGGTCGACAAAAATACTAATCTGAAACCGATGGAATAGACTCGTTGAACTGGCATTATCCCCTAAAATACTTTGAGTATTTTACTTCGGTAAAGTTTCCGCACATCTGTGAATCCAGGGCTATTAAGATATATCAAGAGATTGGAAATAAATTAATGAGGTATATTGTAAAATCTGGCCGGAATGGTCCAATCTCAACAAAAATACTATTCTAAAAGTGATGAAATAGACTCGTTAAACTGGAACTATCTCCTAAAATACTTTGAGTATTTTACTTCGGTAAAGTTTCCGCTCATCTGTAAATCCAGGGCTATTAGGATATATAAAAATATTTGAAATAAATTAATGAGGTATATTGAAAAACCTGGCCGGAATGGACCAATCTCGACAAAAATACTACTCTAAAACCGATGGAATAGACTCGTTGAACTGGCACTATATCCTAAAATACTTTGTATATTTTCATTCGATAAAGTTTCTGCACATCTGTGAATCCATGGCTATTAGGATATATCAAAAGATTGGAAATAAATTAATGAGGTATATTTTAAAAACTGACCGCAATGAACCAATCTCGACAAAAATACTATTCTAAAAGTGATGGAATAGACCCGTTGAACTGGAGCTATCTCCTAAAATAGTTTGAATATTTTACTTCGGTAAATTTCCGCACATCTGTGAATCCAGGGCTATTAAGATATATAAAAATATTGGAAATAAATTAATGAGGTATATTGAAAAACCTGGCCGGAATGGACCAATCTCGACAAAAATACTATTCTAAAAGTGATGGAATAGACTCGTTGAACTGGCACTATCCCCTAAAATACTTTGAGTATTTTACTTCGGTAAAGTTTCCGCACATCTGTGAATCCAGGGCTATTAAGATATATCAAGAGATTGGAAATAAATTAATGAGGTATATTGTAAAACCTGACCGCAATGGACCAATCTCGACAAAAATACTATTCTAAAAGTGATGGAATAGACCCGTTGAACTGGCGCTATCTCCTAAAATAGTTTGAATATTTTACTTCGGTAAATTTCCGCACATCTGAGAAACCAGGGCTATTAGGATATATAAAAATATTGGAAATAAATTAATGAGGTATATTGAAAAACCTGGCCGGAATGGACGGAGGTCGACAAAAATACTATTCTAAAAGTGATGGAATAGACTCGTTGAACTGGAACTATCTCCTAAAATACTTTGAGTATTTTACTTCGGTAAAGTTTCCGCACATATGTGAAACCAGGGCCATTAGAATATATCAAAAGATTGGAAATAAATTAATGAGGTATATTGTAAAATCTGGCCGGAATGGACCAATCTCAACAAAAATACTACTCTAAAAGTGATGAAATAGACTCGTTAAACTGGAACTATCTCCTAAAATACTTTGAGTATTTTACTTCGGTAAAGTGTCCGCTCATCTGTAAATCCAGGGCTATTAGGATATATAAAAATATTTGAAATAAATTAATGAGGTATATTGAAAAACCTGGCCGGAATGGACCAATCTCGACAAAAATACTACTCTAAAACCGATGGAATAGACTCGTTGAACTGGCACTATCTCCTAAAATACTTTGTACATTTTCATTCAATAAAGTTTCCGCACATCTGTGAATCCATGGCTATTAGGATATATCAAAAGATTGGAAATAAATTAATGAGGTATATTGTAAAAACTGACCGCAATGGACCAATCTCGACAAAAATACTATTCTAAAAGTGATGGAATAGACCCGTTGAACTGGAGCTATCTCCTAAAATAGTTTGAATATTTTACTTCGGTAAATTTAAGCACATCTGTGAATCCAGGGCTATTAAGATATATAAAAATATTGGAAATAAATTAATGAGGTATATTTAAAAACCTGGCCGGAATGGACGGAGGTCGACAAAAATACTACTCTAAAAGTGATGGAATAGACTCGTTGAACTGGCACTATCTCCCAAAATACTTTGAGTATTTTACTTCGGGAAAGTTTCCGCACATTTCTGAAACCAGGGCTCTTAGGATATATAAAAATATTGGAAATAAATTAATGAGGTATATTGAAAAACCTGGCTGAAATGGACGGAGGTCGAGAAAAATACTACTCTAAAACCGATGGAATAGCCTCGTTGAACTGGCACTATCTCCTAAAATACTTTGAGTATTTTACTTCGGTAAAGTTTCCGCACATGTGTGAATCCAGGGCTATTAGGATATATAAAAATACTGGAAATAAATTAATGAGGTATATTGAAAAACCTGACCGGAATGGACCGCTCTCGACAAAAATACTACTCTAAAAGTGATGAAATAGACTCGTTGAACTGGCACTATCTCCTAAAATACTTTGAGTATTTTACTTCGGTAAAGTTTCCGCACATTTCTGAAACCAGGGCTATTAGGATATATCAAAATATTGGAAATAAATTAATGAGGTATATTGAAAAACCTGACCGAAATGGACGGAGGTCGACAAAAATACTACTCTAAAACCGATGAAATAGACTCGTTGAACTGGCACTATCTCCTAAAATACTTTGAGTATTTTACTTCGGTAAAGTTTCCGCACATTTCTGAAACCAGGGCTATTAGGATATATCAAAATATTGGAAATAAATTAATGAGGTATATTGAAAAACCTGGCCGGAATGGACCAATCTCGACAAAAATACTACTCTGAAACCGATGGAAAAGACTCGTTGAACTGGCACTATCCCCTAAAATACTTTGAGTATTTTACTTCGGTAAAGTTTCCGCACATCTGTGAATCCAGGGCTATTAAGATATATCAAGAGATTGGAAATAAATTAATGATGTATATTGTAAAACCTGACCGGAATGGACCAATCTCGACAAAAATACTATTCTAAAAGTGATGGAATAGACCCATTGAACTGGCGCTATCTCCTAAAATAGTTTGAATATTTTACTTCGGTAAATTTCCGCACATCTGAGAAACCAGAGCTAATAGGATATATAAAAATATTGGAAATAAATTAAAGGGGTATATTGAAAAACCTGGCCGGAATGGACAGAGGTCGACAAAAATACTACTCTAAAAGTGATGGAATAGACTCGTTGAACTGGCACTATCTCCTAAAATACTTTAAATATTTTACTTCGGTAAATATTCACACATCTGTGAAACCAGGGCTATTAGGATATTTAAAAATATTGGAAATAAATTAATGAGGTGTATTGAAAAACCTCTCCGGAATGGACGGAGGTCGACAAAAATACTACTCTAAAAGTGAACGAATGGATTCGTTGAACTGGCACTATCTCCTAAAATACTTTGAGTATTTTACTTCGGTAAAGTTTCCGCACATCTGTGAAACCAGGGCTATTAGGATATATCAGAAGATTGGAAATAAATTAATGAGGTATATTGTAAAACCTGGCCGGAATGGACCAATCTCAACAGAAATACTACTCTAAAAGTGATAAAATAGACTCGTTGAATTGGCACTATCTCCTAAAATATTTTGAGTATTTTACTTCGGTAAAGTTTCCGCACATTTGTGAAACCAGGACTATAAGGATATATAAAAATATTGGAAATAAATTAATGAGGTATATTGAAAAGCTGACCGGAATGGACCAATCTCGACAAAAATACTACTCTAAATGCGATGGAATAGACTCGTTGAACTGGCACTATATCCTAAAATACTTTGTATATTTTCATTCGATAAAGTTTCCGCACATCTGTGAATCCATGGCTATTAGGATATATCAAAAGATTGGAAATAAATTAATGAGGTATATTTTAAAAACTGACCGCAATGGACCAATCTCGACAAAAATACTATTCTAAAAGTGATGGAATAGACCCGTTGAACTGGAGCTATCTCCTAAAATAGTTTGAATATTTTACTTCGGTAAATTTCCGCACATCTGTGAATCCAGGGCTATTAAGATATATAAAAATATTGGAAATAAATTAATGAGGTATATTGAAAAACCTGGCCGGAATGGACCAATCTCGACAAAAATACTATTCTAAAAGTGATGGAATAGACTCGTTGAACTGGCACTATCCCCTAAAATACTTTGAGTATTTTACTTCGGTAAAGTTTCCGCACATCTGTGAATCCAGGGCTATTAAGATATATCAAGAGATTGGAAATAAATTAATGAGGTATATTGTAAAACCTGACCGCAATGGACCAATCTCGACAAAAATACTATTCTAAAAGTGATGGAATAGACCCGTTGAACTGGCGCTATCTCCTAAAATAGTTTGAATATTTTACTTCGGTAAATTTCCGCACATCTGAGAAACCAGGGCTATTAGGATATATAAAAATATTGGAAATAAATTAATGAGGTATATTGAAAAACCTGGCCGGAATGGACGGAGGTCGACAAAAATACTACTCTAAAACCGATGAAATAGACTCGTTGAACTGGCACTATCTCCTAAAATACTTTGAGTATTTTACTTCGGTAAAGTTTCCGCACATTTCTGAAACCAGGGCTATTAGTATATATCAAAATATTGGAAATAAATTAATGAGGTATATTGAAAAACCTGGCCGGAATGGACCAATCTCGACAAAAATACTACTCTGAAACCGATGGAAAAGACCCGTTGAACTGGCACTATCCCATAAAATACTTTGAGTATTTTACTTCGGTAAAGTTTCCGCACGTCTGTGAATCCAGGGCTATTAAGATATATCAAGAGATTGGAAATAAATAAATGAGGTATATTGTAAAACCTGACCGCAATGGACCAATCTCGACAAAAATACTATTCTAAAAGTGATGGAATAGACCCGTTGAACTGGCACTATCTCCTAAAATACTTTAAATATTTTACTTCGGTAAATATTCGCACATCTGTGAAACCAGGGCTATTAGGATATTTAAAAATATTGGAAATAAATTAATGAGGTGTATTGAAAAACCTCTCCGGAATGGACGGAGGTCGACAAAAATACTACTCTAAAAGTGAACGAATGGATTCGTTGAACTGGCACTATCTCCTAAAATACTTTGAGTATTTTGCTTCAGTAAAGTGTCCGCACATCTGTGAAACCAGGGCTATTAGGATATATCAGAAGATTGGAAATAAATTAATGAGGTATATTGTAAAACCTGGCCGGAATGGACCAATCTCAACAGAAATACTACTCTAAAAGTGATAAAATAGACTCGTTGAATTGGCACTATCTCCTAAAATATTTTGAGTATTTTACTTCGGTAAAGTTTCCGCACATTTGTGAAACCAGGACTATAAGGGTATATAAAAATATTGGAAATAAATTAATGAGGTATATTGAAAAGCTGACCGGAATGGACCAATCTCGACAAAAATACTACTCTAAAAGTGATCAAATAGACTCGTTGAACTGGCACTATCTCCTAAAATACTTTGAGTATTTTACTTCGGTAAAGTTTACGCACATCTGTGAATCCAGGGCTATTAGGATATTTCAAAAGATTGGAAATAAATTAATAAGGTATATTGTAAAACCTGGCCGGAATGGACCAATCTCGACAAAAATACTACTCTAAAAATGATGGAAAAGACTCGTTGAACTGGCACTATCTCCTAAAATACTTTGAGTATTTTACTTCGGTAAAGTTTCCGCACATTTCTGAAACCAGGGCTATTAGGATATATCAAAATATTGGAAATAAATTAATGAGGTATATTGAAAAACCGGGCCGGAATGGACCAATCTCGACAAAAATACTACTCTGAAACCGATGGAAAAGACTCGTTGAACTGGCACTATCCCCTAAAATACTTTGAGGATTTTACTTCGGTAAAGTTTCCGCACATCTGTGAATCCAGGGCTATTAGGATATATAAAAATATTTGAAATAAATTAATGAGGTATATTGAAAAACCTGGCCGGAATGGACCAATCTCGACAAAAATACTACTCTAAATGCGATGGAATAGACTCGTTGAACTGGCACTATATCCTAAAATACTTTGTATATTTTCATTCGATAAAGTTTCCGCACATTTCTGAAACCAGGGCTATTAGTATATATCAAAATATTGGAAATAAATTAATGAGGTATATTGAAAAACCTGGCCGGAATGGACCAATCTCGACAAAAATACTACTCTGAAACCGATGGAAAAGACCCGTTGAACTGGCACTATCCCATAAAATACTTTGAGTATTTTACTTCGGTAAAGTTTCCGCACATCTGTGAATCCAGGGCTATTAAGATATATCAAGAGATTGGAAATAAATAAATGAGGTATATTGTAAAACCTGACCGCAATGGACCAATCTCGACAAAAATACTATTCTAAAAGTGATGGAATAGACCCGTTGAACTGGCACTATCTCCTAAAATACTTTAAATATTTTACTTCGGTAAATATTCGCACATCTGTGAAACCAGGGCTATTAGGATATTTAAAAATATTGGAAATAAATTAATGAGGTGTATTGAAAAACCTCTCCGGAATGGACGGAGGTCGACAAAAATACTACTCTAAAAGTGAACGAATGGATTCGTTGAACTGGCACTATCTCCTAAAATACTTTGAGTATTTTGCTTCAGTAAAGTTTCCGCACATCTGTGAAACCAGGGCTATTAGGATATATCAGAAGATTGGAAATAAATTAATGAGGTATATTGTAAAACCTGGCCGGAATGGACCAATCTCAACAGAAATACTACTCTAAAAGTGATAAAATAGACTCGTTGAATTGGCACTATCTCCTAAAATATTTTGAGTATTTTACTTCGGTAAAGTTTCCGCACATTTGTGAAACCAGGACTATAAGGGTATATAAAAATATTGGAAATAAATTAATGAGGTATATTGAAAAGCTGACCGGAATGGACCAATCTCGACAAAAATACTACTCTAAAAGTGATCAAATAGACTCGTTGAACTGGCACTATCTCCTAAAATACTTTGAGTATTTTACTTCGGTAAAGTTTACGCACATCTGTGAATCCAGGGCTATTAGGATATTTCAAAAGATTGGAAATAAATTAATAAGGTATATTGTAAAACCTGGCCGGAATGGACCAATCTCGACAAAAATACTACTCTAAAAATGATGGAAAAGACTCGTTGAACTGGCACTATCTCCTAAAATATTTTGAGTATTTTACTTCGGTAAAGTTTCCGCACATTTCTGAAACCAGGGCTATTAGGATATATCAAAATATTGGAAATAAATTAATGAGGTATATTGAAAAACCGGGCCGGAATGGACCAATCTCGACAAAAATACTACTCTGAAACCGATGGAAAAGACTCGTTGAACTGGCACTATCCCCTAAAATACTTTGAGTATTTTACTTCGGTAAAGTTTCCGCACATCTGTGAATCCAGGGCTATTAGGATATATAAAAATATTTGAAATAAATTAATGAGGTATATTGAAAAACCTGGCCGGAATGGACCAATCTCGACAAAAATACTACTCTAAATGCGATGGAATAGACTCGTTGAACTGGCACTATATCCTAAAATACTTTGTATATTTTCATTCGATAAAGTTTCCGCACATCTGTGAATCCATGGCTATTAGGATATATCAAAAGATTGGAAATAAATTAATGAGGTGTATTTTAAAAACTGACCGCAATGGACCAATCTCGACAAAAATACTATTCTAAAAGTGATGGAATAGACCCGTTGAACTGGAGCTATCTCCTAAAATAGTTTGAATATTTTACTTCGGTAAATTTCCGCACATCTGTGAATCCAGGGCTATTAAGATATATAAAAATATTGGAAATAAATTAATGAGGTATATTGAAAAACCTGGCCGGAATGGACCAATCTCGACAAAAATACTATTCTAAAAGTGATGGAAAAGACTCGTTGAACTGGCACTATCTCCAAAAATACTTTGAGTATTTTACTTCGGTAAAGTTTCCGCACATTTCTGAAACCAGGGCTATTAGTATATATCAAAATATTGGAAATAAATTAATGAGGTATATTGAAAAACCTGGCCGGAATGGACCAATCTCGACAAAAATACTACTCTGAAACCGATGGAAAAGACTCGTTGAACTGGCACTATCCCATAAAATACTTTGAGTATTTTACTTCGGTAAAGTTTCCGCACATCTGTGAATCCAGGGCTATTAAGATATATCAAGAGATTGGAAATAAATAAATGAGGTATATTGTAAAACCTGACCGCAATGGACCAATCTCGACAAAAATACTATTCTAAAAGTGATGGAATAGACCCGTTGAACTGGCGCTATCTCCTAAAATAGTTTGAATATTTAACTTCGGTAAATTTCCGCACATCTGAGAAACCAGGGCTATTAGGAGATATAAAAGTATTGGAAATAAATTAATGAGGTATATTGAAAAACCTGGCCGGAATGGACGGAGGTCGACAAAAATACTACTCTAAAACCGATGAAATAGACTCGTTGAACTGGCACTATCTCCTAAAATACTTTGAATATTTTACTTCGGTAAAGTCCATTCCGGCCAGGTTTTTCAATATACCTCATTAATTTATTTCTAATATTTTTATATATCCTAATAGCCCTGGATTTACAGATGAGCGGACACTTTACCGAAGTAAAATACTCAAAGTATTTTAGGAGATAGTTCCAGTTTAACGAGTCTATTTCATCACTTTTAGAGTAGTATTTTTGTTGAGATTGGTCCATTCCGGCCAGATTTTACAATATACCTCATTAATTTATTTCCAATCTTTTGATATATTCTAATGGCCCTGGTTTCACATATGTGCGGAAACTTTACCGAAGTAAAATACTCAAAGTATTTTAGGAGATAGTTCCAGTTCAACGAGTCTATTCCATCACTTTTAGAATAGTATTTTTGTCGACCTCCGTCCATTCCGGCCAGGTTTTTCAATATACCTCATTAATTTATTTCCAATATTTTTATATATCCTAATAGCCCTGGTTTCTCAGATGTGCGGAAATTTACCGAAGTAAAATATTCAAACTATTTTAGGAGATAGCGCCAGTTCAACGGGTCTATTCCATCACTTTTAGAATAGTATTTTTGTCGAGATTGGTCCATTGCGGTCAGGTTTTACAATATACCTCATTAATTTATTTCCAATCTCTTGATATATCTTGATAGCCCTGGATTCACAGATGTGCGGAAACTTTACCGAAGTAAAATACTCAAAGTATTTTAGGGGATAGTGCCAGTTCAACGAGTCTATTCCATCACTTTTAGAATAGTATTTTTGTCGAGATTGGTCCATTCCGGCCAGGTTTTTCAATATACCTCATTAATTTATTTCCAATATTTTTATATATCTTAATAGCCCTGGATTCACAGATGTGCGGAAATTTACCGAAGTAAAATATTCAAACTATTTTAGGAGATAGCTCCAGTTCAACGGGTCTATTCCATCACTTTTAGAATAGTATTTTTGTCGAGATTGGTTCATTGCGGTCAGTTTTTAAAATATACCTCATTAATTTATTTCCAATCTTTTGATATATCCTAATAGCCATGGATTCACAGATGTGCGGAAACTTTATCGAATGAAAATATACAAAGTATTTTAGGATATAGTGCCAGTTCAACGAGTCTATTCCATCGGTTTTAGAGTAGTATTTTTGTCGAGATTGGTCCATTCCGGCCAGGTTTTTCAATATACCTCATTAATTTATTTCAAATATTTTTATATATCCTAATAGCCCTGGATTTACAGATGAGCGGAAACTTTACCGAAGTAAAATACTCAAAGTATTTTAGGAGATAGTTCCAGTTTAACGAGTCTATTTCATCACTTTTAGAATAGTATTTTTGTTGAGATTGGACCATTCCGGCCAGATTTTACAATATACCTCATTAATTTATTTCCAATCTCTTGATATATCTTAATAGCCCTGGATTCACAGATGTGCGGAAACTTTACCGAAGTAAAATACTCAAAGTATTTTAGGGGATAATGCCAGTTCAACGAGTCTATTCCATCGGTTTCAGATTAGTATTTTTGTCGACCTCCATCCATTCCGGCCAGGTTTTTCAATATACCTCATTAATTCATTTCCAATATTTTTATATATCCTAATAGCCCTGGTTTCACAAATGTGCGGAAACTTTACCGAAGTAAAATACTCAAAGTAATTTAGGAGATAGTGCCAGTTCAACGAGTCTATTCCATCGGTTTTAGAGTAGTATTTTTGTCGAGATTGGTCCATTGCGGTCAGGTTTTACAATATACCTCATTAATTTATTTCCAATCTCTTGATATATCTTAATAGCCCTGGATTCACAGATGTGCGGAAACTTTACCGAAGTAAAATACTCAAAGTATTTTAGGGGATAGTGCCAGTTCAACGAGTCTATTCCATCACTTTTAGAATAGTATTTTTGTCGAGATTGGTCCATTCCGGCCAGGTTTTTCAATATACCTCATTAATTTATTTCCAATATTTTTATATATCTTAATAGCCCTGGATTCACAGATGTGCGGAAATTTACCGAAGTAAAATATTCAAACTATTTTAGGAGATAGCTCCAGTTCAACGGGTCTATTCCATCACTTTTAGAATAGTATTTTTGTCGAGATTGGTTCATTGCGGTCAGTTTTTAAAATATACCTCATTAATTTATTTCCAATCTTTTGATATATCCTAATAGCCATGGATTCACAGATGTGCGGAAACTTTATCGAATGAAAATATACAAAGTATTTTAGGATATAGTGCCAGTTCAACGAGTCTATTCCATCGGTTTTAGAGTAGTATTTTTGTCGAGATTGGTCCATTCCGGCCAGGTTTTTCAATATACCTCATTAATTTATTTCAAATATTTTTATATATCCTAATAGCCCTGGATTTACAGATGAGCGGAAACTTTACCGAAGTAAAATACTCAAAGTATTTTAGGAGATAGTTCCAGTTTAACGAGTCTATTTCATCACTTTTAGAATAGTATTTTTGTTGAGATTGGACCATTCCGGCCAGATTTTACAATATACCTCATTAATTTATTTCCAATCTCTTGATATATCTTAATAGCCCTGGATTCACAGATGTGCGGAAACTTTACCGAAGTAAAATACTCAAAGTATTTTAGGGGATAATGCCAGTTCAACGAGTCTATTCCATCGGTTTCAGATTAGTATTTTTGTCGACCTCCATCCATTCCGGCCAGGTTTTTCAATATACCTCATTAATTCATTTCCAATATTTTTATATATCCTAATAGCCCTGGTTTCACAAATGTGCGGAAACTTTACCGAAGTAAAATACTCAAAGTAATTTAGGAGATAGTGCCAGTTCAACGAGTCTATTCCATCGGTTTTAGAGTAGTATTTTTGTCGAGATTGGTCCATTCCGGTCAGGTTTTACAATATACCTCATTAATTTATTTCCAAGCTTTTGATAAATTCTAATGGCCCTGGTTTCACAGATGTGCTCAAACTTTATCGAATGAAAATACTCAAAGTATTTTAGGAGATAGTGCCAGTTCAACTAATCTATTCCATCGGTTTTAGAGTAGTATTTTTGTCGAGATTTGTCCATTCCGTCCAGATTTTTCAATATACCTCATTAATTTATTTCCAATATTTTGATATATCTTAATAGCCCTGGATTCACAAATGTGCGGAAACTTTACCGAGGTAAAATACCCAAAGTATTTTAGAAGATAGTGCCAGTTCAACGAGTCTATTTCATCGGTTTTAGAGTAGTATTTTTGTCGAGATTGGTCCATTCCGGTCAGGTTTTTCAATATACCTCATTAATTTATTTCCAATATTTTGATATATCTTAATAGCCCTGGTTTCACAAATGTGCGGAAACTTTACCGAAGTTAAATACTCAAAGTAATTTAGGAGATAGTGCCAGTTCAACGAGTCTATTTCATCGGTTTTAGAGTAGTATTTTTGTCGAGATTGGTCCATTCCGGTCAGGTTTTACAATATACCTCATTAATTTATTTCCAAGCTTTTGATAAATTCTAATGGCCCTGGTTTCACAGATGTGCGGAAACTTTATCGAATGAAAATATGCAAAGTATTTTAGGAGATAGTGCCAGTTCAACGAGTCTATTTCATCACTTTTAGAGTAGTATTTTTGTAGAGAGCGGTCCATTCCGGCTAGGTTTTACAATGTATCGCATTAAATTATTAGCAATATTTTTATATATTCTAATAGCCCTGGTTTTATTAATGTGCGGGAACTTCATCGAATGAAAATACTGAAAGTATTTTAGGAGATAGTGCCAGTTGAACGAGTCTATATCAACAGTTTTAGAGTAGTATTTTTGTTGAGATCGGTCCATTCCGGCCAGGTTTTTCAATATACCTCATTAATTTATTTCCAATATTTTTATATCTCCTAATATCCCTGGTTTCACAAATCTGCGGAAACTTTACCGAAGTAAAATACTCAAAGTATTTTAGGAGATAGTGCCAGTTCAACGAGTCTATTCCATCGGTTTTAGAGTAGGATTTGTGTCAAGATGGGACCATACCGGCCAGGTTTTTCAATATACTTCATTAATTTATTTCCAATATTTTTATATATTCTAATAGCCCTGGATTCACAGATGTGCGGAAACTTTATCGAATGAAAATATTCAAAGTATTTTAGGAAATAGTGCCAGTTCAACGAGTCTATTCCATCGGTTTTAGAGTAGTATTTTTGTCGAGATTGGTCCACTCCGGCCAGATTTCTCAATATACCTCATAAATTTATTTCCAATTTTTTTATATATCCTAATACCCCTCGATTCACAAATGTGCGGAAACTTTACCGAAGTAAAATACTCAAAGTATTTTAGGAGATAATGCCAGTTCAACGAGTGTATTCCATCACTTTTAGAGTAGTATTTTTGTCGACCACCGTCCATTCCGGCCAGGTTTTTCAATATACCTCATTAGTTTATTTCCAATATTTTTATATATCCTAATAACCCTGGATTCACAGATGTGCGGAAACTTTACCGAAGTAAAATACCCAAAGTATTTTAGAAGATGTTGCCAGTTCAACGAGTCTATTCCATCGGTTTTAAAGTAGTATATTTGTCGACCTCCGTCCATTCCGTCCAGGTTTTTCAATATACCTCATTAATTTATTTCCAATATTTTTATATATCCTAATAACCCTGGATTCACAGATGTGCGGAAACTTTACCGAAGTAAAATACTCAAAGTATTTTAGGAGATAGCACAGGTTCAACGAGTCTATTCCATCACTTTTAGAGTAGTATTTTTGTCCAGATCGTTCCATTCCAGCCAGGCTTCTCAATAAACCTCACTAATTTATTTCCAATAATTTTATATATCCTATTAGCCCTGGTTTCACAGAGGTGCAGAAACTTTACTGAATGAAAATCCTCAAAGTATTTTAGGAAAAAGTGCCAGTTCAACGAGTCTATTCCATCGGTTTTAGAGTAGTATTTTTGTCGACCTCCGTCCATTTCGGCCAGGTTTTTCAATATACCTCATTAATTTGTTTCCAATATTTTGATATATCCTAATAGCCCTGGTTTCAAACATGTGCGGAAACTTTACTGAAGTAAAATACTCAAAGCATTTTAGGAGATATTGCCAGTTCAACGAGTCTATTTCATCACTTTTAGAGTAGTATTTTTGTTGAGAGTGGTCCATTCCGGCCAGGTTTTTCAATATACCTCATTAATTTATTTCCAATATTTTTATATATCCTAATAGCCCTGGTTTCACAGATTTGCGGAAACTTTATCGAATGAAAATATGCAAAGTATTTTAGGAGATAGTGCTAGTTCAACGAGTCTATTCCATCACTTTTACAGTAGTATTTTGGTCGACTTTCGTCAGTTCCGGCCAGGTTTTACAATATACCTCATTAATTTATTTCCAATCTTTTCATATATTCTAATGGCCCTGGATTAACATATGTGCGGAAACTTTACCGAAGTAAAATACTCAAAGTATTTTAGGAGATTGTGCCAGTTCAACGATTCTATTCCATCACTTTTAGAGTAGTATTTTTGTCGAGATTGGTCCATTCCGGTCAGGTTTTATAATATACTTCATTAATTTATTTCCAATCTTTTGATATATCTTAATATCACTGGATTCACAGATGTGGGGAAACTTTATCGAATGAAAATATGCAAAGTATTTTAGGAGAAAGTGCCAGTTCGACGAGTCTATTCCATCGGTTTTAGAGTAGGATTTTTGTCGAGATTGGTCCATTCCGGTCAGGTTTTACAATACACCTCATTAATTTATTTCCAATCTTTTGATATATCCTAATAGCCCTGGTTTCACAGATGTCCGGAAACTTTACTGAAGTAAAATACTCAAAGTATTTTACGAGATAGCACAGGTTCAACGAGTCTATTCCATCACTTTTACAGTGGTATTTTTCTCGAGATTGGTCCATTCCGGCCTGGTTTTACAATATACCTCATTAATTTTTTTCCAATCTTTTGGTATATCCTAATAGCCCTGGATTCACAGATGTTCGGAAACTTTATCGAATGAAAATATGCAAAGTATTTTAGGAGATAGTGCCAGTTCAACGAGTCTATTCCATCGCTTTTAGAGTAGTATTTTTGTCGAGATTGGTCCATTCCGGCCAGATTTTTCAATATATCTCATTAATTTATTTCCAATATTTTTATATATCCTAATAACCCTGGATTCACAGATGTGCGGAAACTTTACCGAAGTAAAATACCCAAAGTATTTTAGAAGATGTTGCCAGTTCAACGAGTCTATTCCATCGGTTTTAAAGTAGTATATTTGTCGACCTCCGTCCATTCCGTCCAGGTTTTTCAATATACCTCATTAATTTATTTCCAATATTTTTATATATCCTAATAACCCTGGATTCACAGATGTGCGGAAACTTTACCGAAGTAAAATACTCAAAGTATTTTAGGAGATAGCACAGGTTCAACGAGTCTATTCCATCACTTTTGGAGTAGTATTTTTGTCCAGATCGTTCCATTCCAGCCAGGCTTCTCAATAAACCTCACTAATTTATTTCCAATAATTTTATATATCCTATTAGCCCTGGTTTCACAGAGGTGCAGAAACTTTACTGAATGAAAGTATTTTAGGAGATAGTGGCAGTTCAACGAGTCTATTTCATCACTTTTAGACTAGTATTTTTGTCGACGTCGTTCCATTCCGGCCAGGTTTTTCAATATACCTTATTAATTTATTTCCAATATTTTTATATACTGTAATAGTACTGGTTTCACAGATGTGCGGAAACTTTACCGATTGAAAATACTTAAAGTATTTTAGGAGATAGTGCTAGTTCAAGGAGTCTATTCCATCACTTTTAGAGTAGTATTTTTGTCGAGATTGGTCCATTCCGGCCAGGTTTTACAATATACCTCATTAATTTATTTCCAATCTTTTGATATATTCTAATGGCCCTAGTTCCATAGATGTGCGGAAACTTTACGGAATGAAAATACCCAAAGCATTTTAGGAGATAGTGCCAGTTCAACGAGTCTAAATCATCACTTTTAGAGTAGTATTTTTGTTAAGAGTGGTCCATTCCAGCCAGGTTTTTCAATATACCTTATTAATTTATTTCCAATCTTTTTATATATTGTAATAGAACTGGTTTCACAGATGTGCGGAAACTTTACCGAATGAAAATACTTAGAGTATTTTAGGAGATAGTGCCAGTTCAACGAGTCTATTCCATCACTTTTAGAGTAGTATTTTTGTCGAGATTGGTCCATTCCAGCCAGGTTTTACAATATACCTCATTAATTTATTTCAATCTTTAGATATATTCTAATAGCCCTGGTTTCACACATGTGCGGAAACTTTATCGAAGTAAAATACTCAAAGTATTTTAGGAGATAGTGCCAGTTCAACGAGTCTATTCCATCGGTTTTAGAGTACTATTTTTGTCGAACTCCGTCCATTCCGGCCAGGTTTTTCAATATACCTCATCAATTTATTTCCAATATTTTTATATATCCTATTAGGCCTGGTTTCACAGATGTACAGAAACTTTACTGAATGAAAATACGCAAATTATTTTAGGAGATAGTGCCAGTTCAACGAGTCTATTTCATCACTTTTAGAGTAGTATTTTTGTCGAGATTGGTCCATTCCGGCCAGGTTTTACAATATACCTCATTAATTTATTTCCAATCTTTTGATATATTCTAATGGCCCTGGTTCCATAGATGTGCGGAAACTTTACGGAATGAAAATATCCAAAGTATTTTAGGAGATAGTGCCAGTTCAACGAGTCTATATCATCACTTTTAGAGTAATATTTTTATCGAGATCGGTCCATTCCAGCCAGGTTGTTTCAATATATCTCATTAATTTATTTCCAATATTTTTAAATATCCTAATAGCCCTGGTTTCACAGATGTACGGAAACTTTACTGAATGAAAATACGCAAATTATTTAAGGAGATAGTGCCAGTTCAACGAGTCTATTCCATCATTTTGAGAGTAGTATTTTTGTCGAGATTGGTCCATTCCGGCCAGGTTTTACAATATACCTCATTAATTTATTTCAATCTTTTGATATATTCTAATAGCCCTGGTTTCACACATGTGCGGAAACTTTACTGAATGAAAATACTTAAAGTATTTTAGGAGAGAGTGCCAGTTCAACGGGTCTATTCCATCACTTTTAGAGTAGTATTTTTGTCCAGATCGTTCCATTCCAGCCAGTTTTCTCGATAAACCTCACTAATTTATTTCCAATAATTTTATATATCCCATTAGCCCTGGTTTCACAGAGGTGCAGAAACTTTGCTGAATGAAAATACTTAAAGTATTTTAGGAGAGAGTGCCAGTTCAACGGGTCTATTCCATCACTTTTAGACTAGTATTTTTGTCGACGTCGTTCCATTCCGGCCAGGTTTTTCAATATACCTTATTAATTTATTTCAATTCTTTTTATATACTGTAATAGTACTGGTTTCACAGATGTGCGGAAACTTTACCGATTGAAAATACTTAAAGTATTTTAGGAGATAGTGCTAGTTCAAGGAGTCTATTTCATCAGTTTTAGATTAATATTTTTGTCGAGATCTGTCCATTCCAGCCAGGTTTTTCAATATATTTCATTAATTTATTACCAATATTTTTATATATCCTAATAGCCCTCGTTTCACAGATGGGCGGAAAATTTACCGAAGTAAAATACTCAAAGTATTTTAGGAGAAAGTGCCACTTCAACGAGTCTATTCCATCACTTTTAGAGTAGTATTTTTGTCGAGGTCGGTTCATTTCGGTCAGGTTTTTCAATATACCTCATTAATTTATTTTCAATATTTTTATATATCCTAATAGCCCTAGTTCCACAGATGTGCAGAAACTTTACTGAATCAAAATAGTCAAAGTATTTTAGGAGATAGTGCCAGTTCAACGAGTCTATTTCCTCATTTTTCAATTAGTATTTTTGTCGAGATTGGTCCATTCCGGCCAGGTTTCACAATATACCTCATCAGTTTATATCCAATCTTTTGATATAATCTAATGACCCTGGTTTCAGAAATGTGCGGAAACTTTACCGAATGAAAATACCCAAAGTATTCTAGGAGATAGTGCCAGTTCAACGAGTCTATTCCATCGGTTTTAAAGTAGTATTTTTGTCGAGATCGGTCCATTTCGGTCAGGTTTTTCAATATACCTCATTAATTTATTTCCAATATTTTTATATATCCTAATAGCCCTGGTTTCACAGATGTCCGGAAACTTTACCGAAGTAAAATACTCAAAGTATTTTAGGAGATAGCACAGGTTCAACGAGTCTATTACATCACTTTTAGAGTGGTATTTTTCTCGAGATTGGTCCATTCCGGCCTGGTTTTCCAATATACCTCATTAATTTATTTCCAATCTTTTGGTATATCCTAATAACCCTGGTTTCACAGATGTCCGGAAACTTTACTGAAGTAAAATACTCAAAGTATTTTAGGAGATAGCACAGGTTCAACGAGTCTATTCCATCACTTTTAGAGTGGTATTTTTCTCGAGATTGGTCCATTCCGGCCAGGTTTTACAATATACCTCATTAATTTATTTCCAAACCTTTGATATATCCTAATAGCCCTGGATTCACAGATGTTCGGAAACTTTATCGAATGAAAATATGCAAAGTATTTTAGGATATAGTGCCAGTTCAACGAGTCTATTCCATCGCTTTTAGAGTAGTATTTTTGTCGAGATTGCTCCATTCCGGCCAGATTTTTCAATATACCTCAGTAATTTATTTCCAATATTTTTATATATCCTAATAGCCCTGGATTCACAGATGTGCGGAAACTTTACCGAAGTAAAATACCCAAAGTATTTTAGAAGATTTTGCCAGTTCAACGAGTCTATTCCATCGGTTTTAAAGTAGTATATTTGTCGACCTCCGTCCATTCCGGCCAGGTTTTTCAATATACCTTATTAATTTATTTCCAATCTTTTTATATATTGTAATAGTACTGGTTTCACAGATGTGCGGAAACTTTACCGAATGAAAATACTTAGAGTATTTTAGGAGATTGTGCCAGTTCAACGAGTCTATTCCATCACTTTTAGAGTAGTATTTTTGTCGAGATTCGTCCATTCCAGCCAGGTTTTACAATATACCTCATTAATTTATTTCAATCTTTTGATATATTATAATAGCCCTGGTTTCACACATGTGCGGAAACTTTACCGAAGTAAAATACTCAAAGTATTTTAGGAGATAGTGCCAGTTCAACGAGTCTATTCCATCGGCTTTAGAGTAGTATTTTTGTCGAACTCCGTCCATTCCGGCCAGGTTTTTCAATATACCTCATCAATTTATTTCCAATATTATTATATATCCTAATACCATGGTTTCACAGATGTGCGAAAACTTTACGGAATGAAAATATCCTAATAGCCCTGGTTTCACAGATGTGCGGAAACTTTACCCAAGTAGAATACTGATAGTATTTTAGGAGATACTGCCACTTCAACGAGTCTATTTCAGTTTTACAATATACCTCATTAGTTTATTTCCAATCTTTTGATATATTCTAATAGCCCTGGATTCAGAGATATGCGGAAACTTTACAGAATGAAAATATGCAAAGTATTTTAGAAGATTGTGCCACTTCAACGAGTCTATTCCATCACTTTTAGAGCAGTATTTTTGACAAACTCCGTCCATTCCGGTCAGGTTTTTCAATATACCTCATTATTTTATTTGCAATATTTTTATATATTCTAATAGCCCTGGATTCACAGATGTGCGGAAACTTTACCGAAGTAAAATACCCAAAGTATTTTAGGAGATGGTGCCAGTTCAACGAGTCTATTCCATCGGTTTTAGAGTAGTATTTTTGTCGACTTCGGTCCACTCCGGTCAGGTTTTCCAATAGACCTTATTAATTTATTTCAAATCTTTTTATATATTGTAATAGTACTGGTTTCACATATGTGCGGAAACTTTACCGAATGAAAATACTTAAAGTATTTTAGGAGATAGTGCCAGTTCAATGAGTCTATTTCATTACTTTTAGAGTAGTATTTTTGTCGAGATTGGTCCATTCCGGCCAGATTTTTCAATATACCTTATTAATTTATTTCCAATATTTTTATATATTCTAATAGCCCTGGATTCACAGATGTGCGGAAACTTTACCGAAGTAAAATACCCAAAGTATTTTAGGAGATGGTGCCAGTTCAACGAGTCTATTCCATCGGTTTTAGAGTAGGTTTTTTGTCGACCTCCGTCCATTCCGGCCAGGTTTTTCAATATACCTCATTAATTTATTTCCAATATTTTTATATATCGTATTAGCCCTGGTTTCACAGATGTCCGGAAACTTTACCGAAGAAAAATACTCAAAGTATTTTAGGAGATATTGCCAGTTTAACGAGATTACTCCATCACTTTTAGAATAGTATTTTTGTTGAGTTTGGTCCATTCCGGCCACGTTTTTCAGTATACTTCATTAATTTATTTCCAATATTTTTATATATCCTAATAGCCCTGGTTTCACAAATGTACGGAAACTTTACCGAACTGAAATACTCAAAGTATTTTAGGAGATAGTGCCAGTTCAACGAGTTTATTCCATCACTTTTAGTATAGTATTTTTGTTGAGTTTGGCCCATTCCCGCCAGGTTTTTCAGTATACCTTATTAATTTATTTCCAATCTTTTGGTATATCCTAATTGCCCTGGATTCACAGATGTGCGGAAACTTTATCGAATGAAAATATGCAAAGTAATTTAGGAGATAGTGCCAGTTCAACGAGTCTATTCCATCACTTTTAGAGTAGTATTTTTGTCGACCTCCGTCCATTCCGGCCAGGTTTTTCAATATACCTCATTAATTTATTTCCAATATTTTTATATATCCTAATAGCCCTTGTTTCACAGATGTGCAGAAATTTACCGAAGTAAAATACTCAAAGTATTTTAGGAGATAGTGCCAGTTCAACGAGTCTATTCCATCAGTTTTAGAGTAGTATTTTTGTCGACCTCCGTCCATTCTGCCCAGGTTTTTCAATATACCTCATTAATTCATTTCAAATCTTTTTCTATACTATAATAGTACTGGTTTCACAGATGTGCGGAAACTTTACCGAATGAAAATACTTAAAGTATTTTAGGAGATAGATCCAGTTCAACGAGTCTATTCCATCGGTTTTAGAGTAGTATTTTTGTCGACCTCCGTCCATTCCGGCCAGGTTTTTCAATATATCTCATTAATTTATTTCCAAGCTTTTGATAAATTCTAATGGCCCTGGTATCACAGATGTGCGGAAACTTTCCCGAATGAAAATACTCAATGTATTTTAGGAGATAGTGCCGGTTCAACGAGTCTATTCCATCACTTTTAGAGTAGTATTTTTGTCGAGATTGGTCCATTCCGGCCAGGTTTTACAATATACCTCATTAATTTATTTCCAATCTTTTGGAATATCCTAATAGCCCTGGATTCACAGATGTACGGAAACTTCATCGAATGAAAATATGCAAAGTATTTTAGGAGATAGTTCTAGTTCAACGAGTCTATTCAATCGGTTTTAGAGTAGTATTTTTGTCGACCTCGGTCCATTCCGGCCAGGTTTTTCAATATACTTCATTAATTTATTTCCAATATTTTTATATAACCTAATAACCCTGGTTTCACAAATGTGCGGAAACTTTACCGAAGTAAAATACTCAAAGTATTTTAGGAGATAGTGCCAGTTCAACGAGTCTATTCCATTACTTTTAGAGTAGTATTTTTGTCGAGATTGGTCCATTCCGTTCAGGTTTTACAATACACCTCATTAATTTATTTCCAATCTTTTGATATATCCTAATAGCCCTGGATTCACAGATGTGCGGAAACTTTATCGAAGTAAAATACCCAAAGTATTTTATGAGATGGTGCCAGTTCAACGAGTCTATTCCATCGCTTTTAGAGTAGTATTTTTGTCGAGATTGGTCCATTCCGGCCAGATTTTTCAATATACCTCATTAATTTATTTCCAATATTTTTATATATCCTAATAGCCCTTGTTTCACAGATGTGCAGAAATTTACCGAAGAAAAATACTCAAAGTATTTTAGGAGATAGTGCCAGTTCAACGAGTCTATTCCATCACTTTTAGAGTAGTATTTTTGTCGACCTCCGTCCATTCCGGCCAGGTTTTTCAATATACCTCATTAATTTATTTCCAATATTTTTATATATCCTAATAGCCCTTGTTTCACAGATGTGCAGAAATTTACCGAAGTAAAATACTCAAAGTATTTTAGGAGATAGTGCCAGTTCAACGAGTCTATTCCATCACTTTTATAGTAGTATTTTTGTCGAGATTGGTCCACTTCGGTCAGGTTTCACAATATACCTCATTAATTTATTTCCAATCTTTTGATATATCCTAATAGCCCTGCATTCACAGATGTGCGGAAACTTTCTCGAATGAAAATATGCAAAGTAGTTTAGGAGATAGTGCCAGTTCAACGAGTCTATTCCATCGGTTTTAGAGTAGTATTTTTGTCGACCTCCGTCCATTCCGGCCAGGTTTTTCAATATACCTCATTAATTTATTTCCAATATTTTTATATATCGTATTAGCCCTGGCTTCACAGATGTGCGGAAACTTTACCGAAGTAAAATACTCAAAGTATTTTAGGAGATATTGCCAGTTCAACGAGTTTATTCCATCACTTTTAGAATAGTATTTTAGTTGAGTTTGGTCCATTCCGGCCACGTTTTTCAGTATACCTCATTAATTTATTTCCAATATTTTTATATATCCTAATAGCCCTGGTTTCACAAATGTGCAGAAACTTTATCGAAGTAAAATACTCAAAGTATTTTAGGAGATAGTGCCATTTCAACGAGTTTATTCCATCACTTTTAGTATAGTATTTTTGTTCAGTTTGGTCCATTCCCGCCAGGTTTTTCAGTATACCTTATTAATTTATTTCCAATCTTTTGGAATATCCTAATAGCCCTGGATTCGCAAATGTGCGGAAACTTTATCGAATGAAAATATGCAAAGTATTTTATGAGATAGTGCCAGTTCAACGAGTTTATTCCATCACTTTTATAGTAGTATTTTTGTCGACCTCCGTCCATTCCGGCCAGGTTTTTCAGTATACCTCATTAATTTATTTCCAATATTTTTATATATCCTAATAGCCCTTGTTTCACAGATGTGCAGAAATTTACCGAAGTAAAATACTCAAAGTATTTTAGGAGGTAGTGCCAGTTCAACGAGTCTATTCCATCACTTTTATAGTAGTATTTCTGTCGAGATTGGTCCACTTCGGTCAGGTTTCACAATATACCTCATTAATTTATTTCCAATCTTTTGATATATCCTAATAGCCCTGGATTCACAGATGTGCGGAAACTTTACCGAATGAAAATACTTAAAGGATTTTCGGAGATAGTGCCAGTTCAACGAGTCTATTCCATCAGTTTTAGAGTAGTATTTTTGTCGACCTCCGTCCATTCTGGCCAGCTTTTTCAATATACCTCATTAATTCATTTCAAATCTTTTTATATACTGTAATAGTACTGGTTTCACAGATGTGCGAAAACTTTACCGAAGTAAAATATTCAAAGTATTTTAGGAGATATTGCCAGTTCAACGAGTTTATTCCATCACTTTTAGAATAGTATTTTTGTCGACCTCCGTCCATTCCGGCCAGGTTTTTCAATATATCTCATTAATTTATTTCCAAGCTTTTAATAAATTCTAATGGCCCTGGTATCACAGATGTGCGGAAACTTTCCCGAATGAAAATACTCAAAGTATTTTAGGAGATAGTGCTGGTTCAACGCGTCTATTCCATCACTTTTTGAATAGTATTTTTGTCGAGATTGGTCCATTCCGGCCAGGTTTTACAATATACCTCATTAATTTATTTCCAATCTTTTGAAATATCCTAATAGCCCTGGATTCACAGATGTGCAGAAACTTCATCGAATGAAAATATGCAAATCGTTTTAGGAGATAGTGCCAGTTCAATGAGTCTATTCCATCGGTTTTAGAGTAGTATTTTTGTCGAGATTGGTCCATTCCGGCCAGGTTTTTCAATATACCTCATTAATTTATTTCAAATATTTTTATATATCCTAATAGACCTCGATTTACAGATGGGCGGAAACTTTACCGAAGTAAAATACTCAAAGTATTTTAGGAGATAGTTTCAGTTCAAAGAGTCTATTTCATCACTTTTAGAGTAGTATTTTTGTTGAGATTGGTCCATTCCCGCCAGATTTTACAATATACCTCATTAATTTATTTCCAATCTTTTGATATATCCTAATAGCCCTGGATTCACAGATGTGCGGAAACTTTACCGAAGTAAAGTACTCAAAGTATTTTAGGAGATAGTGCCAGTTCAACGAATCTATTCCATCATTTTTAGAGTAGTATTTTTGTCGAGATTGGTCCATTCCGGCCAGGTTTTTCAATAAACCTCATTAATTTATTTCCAATATTTTTATATATCCTAATAGCCATGGATTCACAGATGTGCAGAAACTTTATCGAATGAAACTATGCAAAGTATTTTAGGAGATAGTGCCAGTTCAACGAGTCTATTCCATCGGTTTTAGAGTAGTATTTTTGTCGACCTCAGTCCATTCCGGCCAGGTTTTTCAATATACCTCATTAATTTATTTCCAATATTTTTATATATTCTAATAGCCCTGGATTTACAGATGTGCGGAAACTTTACCGAAGTAAAATACTCAAAGTCTTTTAGGAGATAGTTCCAGTTCAACAAGTCTATTTCATCACTTTTAGAGTAGTATTTTTGTCGAGATTGGTCCATTCCGGCCAGGTTTTTCAATATACCTCATTAATTTATTTCCAATATTTTTATATATTCTAATAGCCCTGGATTTACAGATGTGCGGAAACTTTACCGAAGTAAAATACTCAAAGTCTTTTAGGAGATAGTTCCAGTTCAACAAGTCTATTTGATCACTTTTAGAGTAGTATTTTTGTTGAGATTGGTCCATTCCGGCCAGGTTTTACAATATACCTCATTAATTTATTTCCAATGTTTTGATATATCCTAATATCCCTGGATTCACAGATGTTCGGAAACTTTACCGAAGTAAAATACCCAAAGTATTTTAGGAGATGGTGCCAGTTCAACGAGTCTATTCCATCGCTTTTAGAGTAGTATTTTTGTCGACCTCCGTCCATTCCGGCCAGGTTTTTCAATATACCTCATTAATTTATTTCCAATATTTTGATATATCCTAATAGCCCTGGTTTCGCAAATGTGCGGAAACTTTACCGAAGTAAAATACTCAAAGTATTTTAGGAAATAGTGCCAGTTCAACGAGTCTATTTCATCACTTTTAGAGTAGTATTTTTGTTGAGATTGGTCCATTCCGACCAGGTTTTACAATATACCTCATTAATTTATTTCCAATCTTTTGATATATTCTAATGGTCCTGGCTTCACAGATGTGCGGAAACTTTATCGAAGTAAAATACTCAAAGTATTTTAGGAGATAGTGCCAGTTCATCGAGTCTATTTTATCAATTTTAGAGTAGTATTTTTGTTGAGATTGGTCCATTCCGGCCAGGTTTTACAATATACCTCATTAATTTATTTCCAATCTTTTGATATATCCTAATAGCCCTGGTTTCACAGATGTGCGGAAACTTTACTGAAGTAAAATACTCAAAGTATTTTAGGAGATAGTGCCAGTTCAACGAGTCTATTCATTCACTTTTAGAGTAGTATTTTTGTCGACCTCCGTCCATTCCGGCCAGGTTTTTCAATATACCTCATTAATTTATTTCCAATATTTTTATATATCCTAATATCTCTGGTTTCACAGATGTGCGAAAATTTACCGAAGTAAAATATTTAAAGTGTTTTAGGAGATAGTGCCAGTTCAACGAGTCTATTCCATCACTTTTAGAGTAATATTTTTGTCGACCTCCGTCCATTCCGGCCAGGTTTTTCAATATACTTCATTAATTTATTTCCAATATTTTTATATATCCTAATAGCCATGGATTCACAGATGTGCAGAAACGTTATCGAATGAAACTATGCAAAGTATTTTAGGAGATAGTGCCAGTTCAATGAGTCTATTCCATCGGTTTTAGAGTAGTATTTTTGTCGACCTCAGTCTATTTCGGCCAGGTTTTTCAATATACCTCATTAATTTATTTCCAATATTTTGATATATCCTAATAGCCCTGGTTTCACAAATGTGCTGAAACTTTACCGAAGAAAAATACTCAAAGTATTTTAGGAGATAGTGCCAGTTCAACGAGTGTATTCCATCACTTTTAGAGTAGTATTTTTGTCGAGATTGGTCCATTCCGGCCAGGTTTTTCAATATACCTCATTAATTTATTTCCAATATTTTTATATATTCTAATAGCCCTGGATTTACAGATGTGCGGAAACTTTACCGAAGTAAAATACTCAAAGTCTTTTAGGAGATAGTTCCAGTTCAACAAGTCTATTTCATCACTTTTAGAGTAGTATTTTTGTTGAGATTGGTCCATTCCGGCCAGGTTTTACAATATACCTCATTAATTTATTTCCAATGTTTTGATATATCCTAATAGCCCTGGTTTCACAGATGTACGGAAACTTTACTGAAGTAAAATACTCAAAGTATTTTAGGAGATAGTGCCAGTTGAACGAGTCTATTCATTCACTTTGAGAGTAGTATTTTTGTCGACCTCCGTCCATTCCGACCAGGTTTTTCAATATACCTCATTAATTTATTTCCAATATTTTTATATATCCTAATATCTCTGGTTTCACAGATGTGCGAAAATTTACCGAAGTAAAATACTCAAAGTATTTTAGGAGATAGTGCCAGTTCAACGAGTCTATTCCATCACTTTTAGAGTAGTATTTTTGTCGACCTCCGTTCATTCCGGCCAGGTTTTTCAATATACCTCATTAATTTATTTCCAATATTTTTATATATCCTAATAGCTCTGGATTCACAAATGTGCGGAAAATTTACTGAAGTAAAATACTCAAAGTATTTTAGGAGATAGTGCCAGTTCAACGAGTCTATTTCATCACTTTTAGAGTAGTATTTTTGTTGAGATTGGTCCATTCCAGCCAGGTTTTACATTATACCTCATTAATTTACTTCCAAGCTTTTGATAAATTCTAATGGCCCTGGTTTCACAGATGTGCGGAAACTTTACCGAATGAAAATACTCAAAGTATTTTAGGAGATAGTGCCAGTTCAACGAGTTTATTCCATCGGTTTTAGAGTAGTATTTTTGTCGACCTCCGTCCATTTCGGCCAGGTTTTTCAATATACCTCATTAATTTATTTCCAATATTTTTATATATCCTAATATCTCTGGTTTCACAAATGTGCGAAAATTTACCGAAGTAAAATATTTAAAGTGTTTTAGGAGATAGTGCCAGTTCAACGAGTCTATTCCATCACTTTTAGAGTAATATTTTTGTCGACCTCCGTCCATTCCGGCCAGTTTTTTCAATATACTTCATTAATTTATTTCCAATATTTTTATATATCCTAATAGCCATGGATTCACAGATGTGCAGAAACGTTATCGAATGAAACTATGCAAAGTATTTTAGGAGATAGTGCCAGTTCAATGAGTCTATTCCATCGGTTTTACAGTAGTATTTTTGTCGACCTCAGTCTATTTCGGCCAGGTTTTTCAATATACCTCATTAATTTATTTCCAATATTTTGATATATCCTAATAGCCCTGGTTTCACAAATGTGTGGAAACTTTACCGAAGTAAAATACTCAAAGTATTTTAGGAGATAGTGCCAGTTCAACGAGTGTATTCCATCACTTTTAGAGTAGTATTTTTGTCGAGATTGGTCCATTCCGGCCAGGTTTTTCAATATACCTCATTAATTTATTTCCAATATTTTTATATATTCTAATAGCCCTGGATTTACAGATGTGCGGAAACTTTACCGAAGTAAAATACTCAAAGTCTTTTAGGAGATAGTGCCAGTTCAACAAGTCTATTTCATCACTTTTAGAGTAGTATTTTTGTTGAGATTGGTCCATTCCGGCCAGGTTTTACAATATACCTCATTAACTTATTTCCAATGTTTTGATATATCCTAATAGCCCTGGTTTCACAGATGTACGGAAACTTTACTGAAGTAAAATACTCAAAGTATTTTAGGAGATAGTGCCAGTTGAACGAGTCTATTCATTCACTTTGAGAGTAGTATTTTTGTCGACCTCCGTCCATTCCGACCAGGTTTTTCAATATACCTCATTAATTTATTTCCAATATTTTGATATATCCTAATAGCCCTGGTTTTGCAAATGTGCGGAAACTTTACCGAAGTAAAATACTCAAAGTATTTTAGGAAATAGTGCCAGTTCAACGAGTCTATTTCATCACTTTTAGAGTAGCATTTTTGTTGAGATTGGTCCATTCCGACCAGGTTTTACAATATACCTCATTAATTTATTTCCAATATTTTTATATATCCTAATAGCCCTGGATTCATAGATGTGCGTAAACTTTACCGAAGTAAAATACTCAAAGTATTTTAGGAGATAGTCCAGTTCAACGAGTCTATTCCATCGGTTTTAGAGTAGTATTTTTGTCGACCTCCGTCCATTCCGGATAGGTTTGTCAATATACCTCATTAATTTATTTCCAATCTTTTGATATATCCTAATAGCCCTGGATTTACAGATGTGCGGAAACTTTACCGAAGTAAAATACTCAAAGTATTTTAGGAGATAGTGCCAGTTCAACGAGTCTATTCCATCGGTTTTAGAGTAGTATTTTTGTCGACCTCCGTCCATTTCGGCCAGGTTTTTCAATATACCTCATTAATTTATTTCCAATATTTTTATATATCCTAATAGCCCTGGTTTCAGAAATGTGCTGAAACTTTACCGAAGTAAAATACTCAAAGTATTTTAGGAGATAGTGCCAGTTCAACGAGTGTATTCCATCACTTTTAGAGTAGTATTTTTGTCGAGATTGGTCCATTCCGGCCAGGTTTTTCAATATACATCATTAATTTATTTCCAATATTTTTATATATTCTAATAGCCCTGGATTTACAGATGTGCGGAAACTTTACCTAAGTAAAATACTCAAAGTATTTTAGGAGATAGTTCCAGTTCAACGAGTCTATTCCATCACTTTTAGAGTAGTATTTTTGTCGACCTCCGTCCATTCCGGCCAGGTTTTACAATATACCTAATAAAGTTATTTCCAATCTTTTGATATATTCTAATGGCTCTGGTTTCACAGATGTGCGGAAACTTTATCGAAGTACAATACTCAAAGTGTTTTAGGAAATAGTGCCAGTTCAACGAGTCTATTCCATCGGTTTTAGAGTAGTATTTTTGTCGACCTCCGTCCATTTCGGCCAGGTTTTTCAATATACCTCATTAATTTATTTCCAATATTTTTATATATCCTAATAGCCTTGGTTTCAGAAATGTGCTGAAACTTTACCGAAGTAAAATACTCAAAGTATTTTAGGATATAGTGCCAGTTCAACGAGTCTATTTTATCACTTTTAGAGTAGTATTTTTGTTGAGATTGGTCCATTCCGGCCAGGTTTTACAATATACCTCATTAATATATTTCCAATCTTTTGATATATTCTAATGGCCCTGGCTTCACAGATGTGCGGAAACTTTACTGAAGCAAAATACTCAAAGTATTTTAGGAGATAGTGCCAGTTCAACGAGTCTATTCATTCACTTTTAGAGTAGTATTTTTGTCGACCTCCGTCCATTCCGGCCAGGTTTTTCAATATACCTCATTAATTTATTTCCAATATTGTTATATATCCTAATATCTCTGGTTTCACAGATGTGCGAAAATTTACCGAAGTAAAATATTTAAAGTGTTTTAGGAGATAGTGCCAGTTCAACGAGTCTATTCCATCACTTTTAGAGTAATATTTTTGTCGACCTCCGTCCATTCCGGCCAGGTTTTTCAATATACTTCATTAATTTATTTCCAATATTTTTATATATCCTAATAGCCATGGATTCACAGATGTGCAGAAACTTTATCGAATGAAAATATGCAAAGTATTTTAGGAGATAGTGCCAGTTCAACGAGTCTATTCCATCGGTTTTAGAGTAGTATTTTTGTCGACCTCAGTCTATTTCGGCCAGGTTTTTCAATATACCTCATTATTTTATTTCCAATATTTTGATATATCCTAATAGCCCTGGTTTCACAAATGTGTGGAAACTTTACCGAAGTAAAATACTCAAAGTATTTTAGGAGATAGTGCCAGTTCAACGAGTGTATTCCATCACTTTTAGAGTAGTATTTTTGTCGAGATTGGTCCATTCCGGCCAGGTTTTTCAATATACATCATTAATTTATTTCCAATATTTTTATATATTCTAATAGCCCTGGATTTACAGATGTGCGGAAACTTTACCGAAGTAAAATACTCAAAGTATTTTAGGAGATAGTTCCAGTTCAACGAGTCTATTCCATCACTTTTAGAGTGGTATTTTTGTCGACCTCCGTCCATTCCGGCCAGGTTTTACAATATACCTAATAAAGTTATTTCCAATCTTTTGATATATTCTAATGGCTCTGGTTTCACAGATGTGCGGAAACTTTATCGAAGTACAATACTCAAAGTGTTTTAGGAAATAGTGCCAGTTCAACGAGTCTATTCCATCAATTTTAGAGTAGTATTTTTGTCGAGATTGGTCCATTCCGGCCAGGTTTATTCAATATACCTTATTAATTTATTTCCAATATTTTTATATATCATAATAGCCCTGGATTCACAGATCTGCGGAAACTTTACCGAAGTTAAAATATTCTAAGTATTTTTGGAGATGTTGCCTGTTTAACGAGTCTATTCCATCGGTTTGAGAGTAGTATTTTTTTCGCCTTCGGTCCATTTCGGCCAGGTTTTTCAAAATACCATATTAATTTATTTCAAATCCTTTTATATATACTAATAGCCCTGGTTTCACAGATGAGCGGAAACTTGATCGAGTGAAAATACTAAAAGGATTTTAGGAGATAGTGCCAGTTCAACGAGTCTATTCCATCACTTTTAGAATAGTATTTTTCTCGAGATTGGTCCATTCCGGCCAGGTTTTACAATATACCTCATTAATTTATTTCCAATCTTTTGGTATATCCTAATAGCCCTGGATTCACAGATGTGCGAAAACTTTATCGAATGAAAATCTGATATATTCTTTAGGAGATAGTGCCAGTTCAACGAGTCTCTTCCATCACTTTTAGAATAGTATTTTTGTCGAGTTTTGTCCATTCCGGCCAGGTTTTTCAGTATACCTCATTAATTTATTTCCAATCTTTTTATATATCCTAATAGCCCTGGTTTCACAAATGTGCGGAAACTTTACCAAAGTAAAATACTCAAAGTATTTTAGGAGATAGTGCCAGTTCAACAAGTCTATTTCATCACTTTGAGAGCAGTATTTTTGTTGAGGTTTGTCCATTCCGGTCAAGTTTAACAATATACCTCATTAATTTATTTCCAATCTTTTGATATATTCTAATGGACCCGGCTTCACACATGTGCGGAAACTTTACCGAATGAAAATACTTAAAGGATTTTAGGAGATAGTGCCAGTTCAGCGAGTCTATTTCATCACTTTTAGAGTAGTATTTTTGTTGAGATTGGTCCATTCCAGCCAGGTTTTACAATATACCTCATTAATTTACTTCCAAGCTTTTGATAAATTCTAATGGCCCTGGTTTCACAGATGTGCGGAAACTTTACCGAATGAAAATACTCAAAGTATTTTAGGAGATATTGCCAGTTCAACGATTCTATTCCATCACTTTTATAATAGTATTTTTGTCGAGTTTGGTCCATTTCGACCAGGTTTTTCAGTATACCTCATTAATTTATTTCCAATATTTTGATATATCCTAATAGCCCTGGTTTCACAAATGTGCGGAAACTTTACCGAAGTAACATACTCAAAGTACTTTAGGAGATTGTGCCAGTTCAACGAATCTATTCCATCACTTTAATGAGGTATATTGAAAAACCTGGCCGGAATGGACCAATCTCGACAAAAATACTACTCTAAAAGTGATGGAATACACTCGTTGAACTGGCACTATCTCCTAAAATACTTTGAGTATTTTACTTCGGTAAAGTTTCCACACATTTGTGAAACCAGGGCTATTAGGATATATCAAAATATTGGAAATAAATTAATGAGGTATATTGAAAAACCTGGCCGAAATAGACTGAGGTCGACAAAAATACTACTCTAAAACCGATGGAATAGACTCATTGAACTGGCACTATCTCCTAAAATACTTTGCATAGTTTCATTCGATAACGTTTCTGCACATCTGTGAATCCATGGCTATTAGGATATATAAAAATATTGGAAATAAATTAATGAAGTATATTGAAAAAACTGGCCGGAATGGACGGAGGTCGACAAAAATATTACTCTAAAAGTGATGGAATAGACTCGTTGAACTGGCACTATTTCCTAAAATACTTTGAGTATTTTACTTCGGTAAAGTTTCCGCACATTTGCAAAACCAGGGCTATTAGGATATATCAAAATATTGGAAATAAATTAATGAGGTATATTGAAAAACCTGGTCGGAATGGACGGAGGTCGACAAAAATACTACTCTCAAAGTGAATGAATAGACTCGTTCAACTGGCACTATCTCCTAAAATACTTTGAGTATTTTACTTCAGTAAAGTTTCCGTACATCTGTGAAACCAGGGCTATTAGGATATATCAAAACATTGGAAATAAATTAATGAGGTATATTGTAAAACCTGGCCGGAATGGACCAATCTCAACAAAAATACTACTCTAAAAGTGATGAAATAGACTTGTTGAACTGGAACTATCTCCTAAAAGACTTTGAGTATTTTACTTCGGTAAAGTTTCCGCACATCTGTAAATCCAGGGCTATTAGAATATATAAAAATATTGGAAATAAATTAATGAGGTATATTGAAAAACCTGGCCGGAATGGACCAATCTCGACAAAAATACTACTCTAAAAGTGATGGAATACACTCGTTGAACTGGCACTATCTCCTAAAATACTTTGAGTATTTTACTTCGGTAAAGTTTCCACACATTTGTGAAACCAGGGCTATTAGGATATATCAAAATATTGGAAATAAATTAATGAGGTATATTGAAAAACCTGGCCGAAATAGACTGAGGTCGACAAAAATACTACTCTAAAACCGATGGAATAGACTCATTGAACTGGCACTATCTCCTAAAATACTTTGCATAGTTTCATTCGATAAAGTTTCTGCACATCTGTGAATCCATGGCTATTAGGATATATAAAAATATTGGAAATAAATTAATGAAGTATATTGAAAAACCTGGCCGGAATGGACGGAGGTCGACAAAAATATTACTCTAAAAGTGATGGAATAGACTCGTTGAACTGGCACTATCTCCTAAAACACTTTAAATATTTTACTTCGGTAAATTTTCGCACATCTGTGAAACCAGAGATATTAGGATATATAAAAATATTGGAAATAAATTAATGAGGTATATTGAAAAACCTGGCCGGAATGGACGGAGGTCGACAAAAATACTACTCTAAAAGTGAATGAATAGACTCGTTGAACTGGCACTATCTCCTAAAATACTTTGAGTATTTTACTTCAGTAAAGTTTCCGCACATCTGTGAAACCAGGGCTATTAGGATATATCAAAAGATTGGAAATAAATTAATGAGGTATATTGTAAAACCTGGCCGGAATGGACCAATCTCAACAAAAATACTACTCTAAAATTGATAAAATAGACTCGATGAACTGGCACTATCTCCTAAAATACTTTGAGTATTTTACTTCGATAAAGTTTCCGCACATCTGTGAAGCCAGGACCATTAGAATATATCAAAAGATTGAAATAAATTAATGAGGTATATTGTAAAACCTGGTCGGAATGGACCAATCTCAACAAAAATACTACTCTAAAAGTGATGAAATAGACTCGTTGAACTGGCACTATTTCCTAAAATACTTTGAGTATTTTACTTCGGTAAAGTTTCCGCACATTTGCGAAACCAGGGCTATTAGGATATATCAAAATATTGGAAATAAATTAATGAGGTATATTGAAAAACCTGGCCGAAATAGACTGAGGTCGACAAAAATACTACTCTAAAACCGATGGAATAGACTCATTGAACTGGCACTATCTCCTAAAATACTTTGCATAGTTTCATTCGATAAAGTTTCTGCACATCTGTGAATCCATGGCTATTAGGATATATAAAAATATTGGAAATAAATTAATGAGGTATACTGAAAAACGTGGCCGGAATGGACCAAACTCAACTAAAATACTATTCTAAAAGTGATGGAATAAACTCGTTGAACTGGCAATATCTCCTAAAATACTTTGAGTATTTTACTTCGGTAAAGTTTCCGCACATCTTTGAAAGCAGGGCTAATACGATATATAAAAATATTGGAAATAAATTAATGAGGTATATTGTAAAACCTGGCCGGAATGGACCAATCTCAACAAAAATACTACTCTAAAAGTGATCAAATAGACTTGTTGAACTGGAACTATCTCCTAAAAGACTTTGAGTATTTTACTTCGGTAAAGTTTCCGCACATCTGTAAATCCAGGGCTATTAGAATATATAAAAATATTGGAAATAAATTAATGAGGTATATTGAAAAACCTGGCCGGAGTGGACGGAGGTCGACAAAAATACTACTCTAAAAGCGATGGAATAGACTCGTTGAACTGGCACCATCTCCTAAAATACTTTGGGTATTTTACTTCGGTAAAGTTTCCGAACATCTGTGAATCCAGGGCTATTAGGATATATCAAAACATTGGAAATAAATTAATGAGGTATATTGTAAAACCTGGCCGGAATGGACCAATCTCAACAAAAATACTACTCTAAAAGTGATCAAATAGACTTGTTGAACTGGAACTATCCCCTAAAAGACTTTGAGTATTTTACTTCGGTAAAGTTTCCGCACATCTGTAAATCCAGGGCTATTAGAATATATAAAAATATTGGAAATAAATTAATGAGGTATATTGAAAAACCTGGCCGGAATGGACCAATCTCGACAAAAATACTACTCTAAAAGTGATGAAATAGACTTGTTGAACTGGAACTATCTCCTAAAAGACTTTGAGTATTTTACTTCGGTAAAGTTTCCGCACATCTGTAAATCCAGGGCTATTAGAATATATAAAAATATTGGAAATAAATTAATGAGGTATATTGAAAAACCTGGCCGGAATGGACCAATCTCGACAAAAATACTACTCTAAAAGTGATGGAACACACTCGTTGAACTGGCACTATCTCCTAAAATACTTTGAGTATTTTACTTCGGTAAAGTTTCCGCACATTTGTGAAACCAGGGCTATTAGGATATATTAAAATATTGGAAATAAATTAATGAGGTATATTGAAAAACCTGGCCGAAATAGACTGAGGTCGACAAAAATACTACTCTAAAACCGATGGAATAGACTCGTTGAACTGGCACTATCTCCTAAAATACTTTGCATAGTTTCATTCGATAAAGTTTCTGCACATCTGTGAATCCATGGCTATTAGGATATATAAAAATATTGGAAATAAATTAATGAGGTTTATTGAAAAACCTGGCCGGAATGGACCAATCTCGACAAAAATACTACTCTAAAAATGATGGAATAGATTCGTTGAACTGGCACTATCTCCTAGAATACTTTGAGTACTTTACTTCGGTAAAGTTTCCGCACATCTGTGAATCCAGGGCTATTAGGATATATCAAAAGATTGGAAATAAATTAATGAGGTATATTGTAAAATCTGGCCGGAATGGACCAATGTCAACAAAAATACTACTCTAAAAGTGATGAAATAGACTCTTTGAACTGAAACTATCTCCTAAAATACTTTGAGTATTTTACTTCGGTAAAGTTTCCGCCCATCTGTAAATCGAGGTCTATTAGGATATATAAAAATATTTGAAATAAATTAATGAGGTATATTGAAAAACCTGGCCGGAATGGACCAATCTCGACAAAAATACTACTCTAAAACCGATGGAATAGACTCATTGAACTGGCACTATCTCCTAAAACGATTTGCATATTTTCATTCGATGAAGTTTCTGCACATCTGTGAATCCAGGGCTATTAGGATATTTCAAAAGATTGGAAATAAATTAATGAGGTATATTGTAAAACCTGGCCGGAATGGACCAATCTCGACAAAAATACTATTCTAAAAGTGATGGAATAGACGCGTTGAACCAGCACTATCTCCTAAAATACTTTGAGTATTTTCATTCGGGAAAGTTTCCGCACATCTCTGATACCAGGGCCATTAGAATTTATTAAAAGCTTGGAAATAAATTAATGAGATATATTGAAAAACCTGGCCGGAATGGACGGAGGTCGACAAAAATACTATTCTAAAAGTGATGGAATAAACTCGTTGAACTGGCAATATCTCCTAAAATACTTTGAATATTTTACTTCGGTAAAGTTTTCGCACATCTGTGAAACCAGTACTATTACAGTATATAAAAAATTTGAAATGAATTAATGAGGTATATTGAAAAAGCTGGCCAGAATGGACGGAGGTCGACAAAAATACTACTCTAAAACTGATGGAATAGACTCGTTGAACTGGCACTATCTCCGAAAATCCTTTAAGTATTTTCATTCGGTAAAGTTTCCGCACATCTGTGAATCCAGGGCTATTAAGATATATCAAAAGATTGGAAATAAATTAATGAGGTATATTGTGAAACCTGACCGAAGTGGACCAATCTCGACAGAAATACTACTATAAAAGTGATGGAATAGACTCGTTGAACTGGCACTACCTCCTAAAATACTTTGAGTATTTTACTTCGGTAAATTTCTGCACATCTGTGAAACAAGGGCTATTAGGATATATAAAAATATTGGAAATAAATTAATGAGGTATACTGAAAAACCTGGCCGGAATGGACGGAGGTCGACAAAAATACTACTATAAAAGTGATGGAATAGACTCGTTGAACTGGCACTATCTCATAAAATACTTTGCATATTTTCATTCGATAAAGTTTCCGCACATTTGCGAATCCAGGGCTATTAGGATATTCCAAAAGATTGGAAATAAATTAATAAGGTATACTGAAAAACCTGGCGGGAATGGACCAAACTCAACAAAAATACTATACTAAAAGTGATGGAATAAACTCGTTGAAATGGCACTATCTCCTAAAATACTTTGAGTATTTTACTTCGGTAAAGTTTCTGCACATTTGTGAAACCAGGGCTATTAGGATATATAAAAATATTGGAAATAAATTAATGAGGTATACTGAAAAACGTGGCCGGAATGGACCAAACTCAACTAAAATACTATTCTAAAAGTGATGGAATAAACTCGTTGAACTGGCAATATCTCCTAAAATACTTTGAGTATTTTACTTCGGTAAAGTTTCCGCACATCTGTGAAACCAGGGCTAATACGATATATAAAAATATTGGAAATAAATTAATGAGGTATATTGAAAAACCTGGCCGGAATGGACGGAGGTCGACAAAAATACTACTCTAAAACCGATGGAATAGACTCGTTGAACTGGCACTATCTCCTAAACTACTTTGCATATTTTCATTCGAGAAAGTTTCCGCACATCTGTGAATGCAGGGCTATTAGGATATATCAAAAGATTGGAAATAAATTAATGAGGTATATTGTGAAACCTGACCGAAGTGGACCAATCTCGACAAAAATACTACTATAAAAGTGATGGAATAGACTCGTTGAACTGGCACTATCTCCTAAAATACTTTGAGTATTTTACTTCGGTAAATTTCTGCACATCTGTGAAACAAGGGCTATTAGGATATATAAAAATATTAGAAATAAATTAATGAGGTATATTGAAAAACCTGGCCGGAATGGACGGAGGCCGACAAAAATACTACTCTAAAAGTGATGGAATAGACTCGTTGAACTGGCACTATCTCCTAAAATACTTTGAGTATTTTTCTTCGGTAAATTTCTGCACATCTGTGAAACAAGGGCTATTAGGATATATAAAAATATTGGAAATAAATTAATGAAGTATATTGAAAAACCTGGCCGGAATGGACCGAGGTCAACAAAAATACTACTCTAAAACCGATTGAATAGACTCGTTGAACTAGAACTATCTCCTAAAATACTTTGCATATTTTCATTCGATGAAGTTTCCGTACATCTGTGAATCCAGGGCTATTAGGATATTCCAAAAGATTGGAAATAAATTAATGAGGTATATTGTAAAACCTGGCCGGAATGGACCGATCTCGACAAAAATACTACTCTAAAAGTGATGGAATAGACTCGTTGAACCGGCACTATCTCCTAAAATACATTGAGTATTTTCATTCGGGAAAGTTTCCGCACATCTGTGATACCAGGGCCATTAGAATTTATCAAAAGCTTGGAAATAAATTAATGAGATATATTGAAAAACCTGGCCGGAATGGACGGAGGTCGACAAAAATACTACTCTAAAACCGATGGAATAGACTCGTTGAACTGGATCTATCTCCTAAAATACTTTAAGTATTTTCATTCGGTAAAGTTTCCGCACATCTGTGAAACCAGTACTATTATAGTATAGAAAAAGATTTGAAATGAATTAATGAGGTATATTGAAAAACCTGGGCAGAATGGACGGAGGTCGACAAAAATACTACTCTAAAACTGTTGGAATAGACTCGTTGAACTGGCAATATCTCCTAAAATACTTTGAGTATTTTACTTCGGTAAATTTCTGCACATCTGTGAAACAAGGGCTATTAGGATATATAAAAATATTGGAAATAAATTAATGAGGTATATTGAAAAACCTGGCCGGAATGGACGGAGGTCGACAAAAATACTACTCTAAAAGTGATGGAATAGACTCGTTGAACTGGCACTATCTCCTAAATTACTTTGCATATTTTCATTCGATAAAGTTTCCGCACATCTGTGAATCCAGGGCAATTAGGATATACCAAAAGATTGGAAATAAATTAATAAGGTATACTGAAAAACCTGGCGGGAATGGGCCAAACTCAACAAAAATACTATACTAAAAGTGATGGAATAAACTCGTTGAACTGGCACTATCTCCTAAAATACTTTGAGTATTTCAGTTCGGTAAAGTTTCCGTACATTTGTGAAACCAGGGCTATTAGGATATATAAAAATATTGGAAATAAATTAATGAAGTATACTGAAAAACGTGGCCGGAATGGACCAAACTCAACAAAAATACTATTCTAAAAGTGATGGAGTAATCTCGTTAAACTGGCAATATCTCCTAAAATACTTTGAGTATTTTTCTTCGGTAAAGTTTCCGGACATCTGTGAAACCAGGGCTAATACGATATATAAAAATATTGGAAATAAATTAATGAGGTATATTGAAAAACCTGGCCGGAATGGACGGAGGTCGACAAAAATACTACTCTAAAACCGATGGAATAGACTCGTTGAACTGGCACCATCTCCTAAAATACTTTGGGTATTTTACTTCGGTAAAGTTTCCGCACATCTGTGAATCCAGGGCTATTAGAATATATAAAAATATTGGAAATAAATTAATGAGGTATATTGAAAAATCTGGCCGGAATGGACCAATCTCGACAAAAATACTACTCTAAAACCGATGGAATGGACTCGTTGAACTGGAACTATCTCCTAAAATACTTTGCATATTTTCATTCGATAAAGTTTCCGTACATCTGTGAATGCAGGGCTATTAGGATATATCAAAAAATTGGAAATGAATTAATGAGGTATATTGTAAAACCTGAACGGAATGGACCAATCTCGACAAAAATACTACTCTAAAAGTGATGAAATAGACTCGTTGAACTGACACTATCTCCTAAAATACTTTGAGTATTTTTCTTCGGTAAAGTTTCCGCATATTTGTGAAACCAGGGCTATTAGGATATATAAAATATTGGAAATAAATTAATGATGTATATTGAAAAACTTGGCCGGAATGGACCAGTCTCGACAAAAATACTACTCTAAAAGTAATGAAATAGACTCATTGAACTGGCACTATCTCCTAAAATACTTTAAGTATTTTCATTCGGTAAAGTTTCCGCACATATGTGAAACCAGTACTATTACAATATATAAAAAGATTTGAAATAAATTAATAAGGTCTATTGGAAAACCTGACCGGAGTGGACCGAAGTCGACAAAAATACTACTCTAAAACCGATGGAATAGACTCGTTGAACTGGCACCATCTCCTAAAATACTTTGGGTATTTTACTTCGGTAAAGTTTCCGCACATCTGTGAATCCAGGGCTATTAGAATATATAAAAATATTGCAAATAAAATAATGAGGTATATTGAAAAACCTGACCGGAATGGACGGAGTTTGTCAAAAATACTGCTCTAAAAGTGATGGAATAGACTCGTTGAAGTGGCACAATCTTCTAAAATACTTTGCATATTTTCATTCTGTAAAGTTTCCGCATATCTCTGAATCCAGGGCTATTAGAATATATCAAAAGATTGGAAATAAACTAATGAGGTGTATTGTAAAACTGAAATAGACTCGTTGAAGTGGCAGTATCTCCTAAAATACTATCAGTATTCTACTTGGGTAAAGTTTCCGCACATCTGTGAAACCAGGGCTATTAGGATATTTTCATTCCGTAAAGTTTTCGCACATCTGTGAAACCATGGTATTAGGATATATAATAATATTGGAAATAAATTGATGAGGTATATTGAAAAACCTGGCCGGAATGGACGGAGTTCGACAAAAATACTACTCTAAAGCCGATGGAATAGACTCGTTGAACTGGCACTATCTCCTAAAATACTTTGAGTATTTTACTTCGGTAAAGTTTCCGCACATGTGTGAAACCAGGGCTATTATAATATATCAAAAGATTGAAATAAATTAATGAGGTATATTGTAAAACCTGGCTGGAATGGACGAATCTCGACAAAAATACTACTCTAAAAGTGATGGAATAGACTCGTTGAACTGGCACAATCTCCTAAAATACTCTAAGTATTTTCATTCGGTAAAGTTTCCGCACATCTGTGAAACCAGTACTATTACAATATATAAAAAGATTGGAAATAAATTAATAAGGTATATTGAAAAACCTGGCTGGAATGGACGGAGGTCGACAAATATACTACTTTAAAACCGATGGAATAGACTCGTTGAACTGGCAAAATCTTCTAAAATACTTTGGGTATTTTACTTCGGTAAAGTTTCCGCACATCTGTGAATCCAGGGCTATTAAGATATATAAAAATATTGGAAATAAATTACTGAGGTATATTGAAAAATCTGGCCGGAATGGACCAATCTCGACAAAAATACTACTCTAAAAGCGATGGAATAGACTCGTTGAACTGGCACTATATCCTAAAATACTTTGCATATTTTCATTCGATAAAGTTTCCGAACATCTGTGAATCCAGGGCTATTAGGATATATGAAAGGTTTGGAAATAAATTAATGAGGTATATTGTAAAACCTGGCCGGAATGGACCAATCTCGAGAAAAATACCACTCTAAAAGTGATGGAATAGACTCGTTGAACCTGTGCTATCTCCTAAAATACTTTGAGTATTTTACTTCAGTAAAGTTTCCGGACATCTGTGAAACCAGGGTTATTAGGATATACCAAAAGATTGGAAATAAATTAATGAGGTATATTGGAAAACCAGGCCGGAATGGACCAATCTCGAGAAAAATACCACTCTAAAAGTGATGTAATAGACTCGTTGAACCTGTGCTATCTCCTAAAATACTTTGAGTATTTTACTTCGGTAAAGTTTCCGGACATCTGTGAAACCAGGGCTATTAGGATATATAAAAATATTGGAAATAAATTAATGAGGTATATTGAAAAACCTGACCGAAATGGACCGATCTCGACAAAAATACTACTCTAAAACCGATGGAATAGACTCGTTGAACTGGCACTATCTCCTAGAATACTTTGGGTATTTTCATTCGGTAAAGTTTCCGCACATTTCTGAAACCAGGGTCATTAGATTATATCAAAAGATTGGATATAAACTGATGAGGTATATTGTGAAACCTGGCCGGAATGGACCAATCTCGACAAAAATACTAATTGAAAAATGAGGAAATAGACTCGTTGAACTGGCACTATCTCCTAAAATACTTTGACTATTTTGATTCAGTAAAGTTTCTGCACATCTGTGGAACTAGGGCTATTAGGATATATAAAAATATTGAAAATAAATTAATGAGGTATATTGAAAAACCTGACCGAAATGAACCGACCTCGACAAAAATACTACTCTAAAAGTGATGGAATAGACTCGTTGAAGTGGCACTTTCTCCTAAAATACTTTGAGTATTTTACTTCGGTAAATTTTCCGCCCATCTGTGAAACGAGGGCTATTAGGATATATAAAAATATTGGTAATAAATTAATGAAATATATTGAAAAACCTGGCTGGAATGGACAGATCTCGACAAAAATATTACTCTAAAACTGATGAAATAGACTCCTTGAACTAGCACTATCTCCTAAAATACTTTAAGTATTTTCAATCGGTAAAGTTTCCGCACATCTGTGAAACCAGTACTATTACAGTATATAAAAAGAATTGAAATAAATTAATAAGGTATATTGAAAAACCTGGCCGGAATGGAACGACGTCGACAAAAATACTAGTCTAAAAGTGATGGAATAGACCCGTTGAACTGGCACTCTCTCCTAAAATACTTTAAGTATTTTCATTCAGCAAAGTTTCTGCACCTCTGTGAAACCAGGGCTAATGGGATATATAAAATTATTGGAAATAAATTAGTGAGGTTTATCGAGAAAACTGGCTGGAATGGAACGATCTGGACAAAAATACTACTCTAAAAGTGATGGAATAGACCCGTTGAACTGGCACTCTCTCCTAAAATACTTTAAGTATTTTCATTCAGTAAAGTTTCCGCACATGTGTGAAACCAGGGCTATTAGAATATATCAAAAGATTGAAATAAATTAATGAGGTATATTGTAAAACCTGGCCGGAATGGACCAATCTCGACAAAAATACTACTCTCAAAATGATGGAATAGACTCGTTGAACTGGCACTATCTCCTTAAATAATTTGCGTATTTTCATTCAGTAAAGTTTCCGTACATCTGTGAAACCAGGGCTATTAGGATATTTAAAAATATTGGAAATAAATTAATGAGATATATTGAAACAACCTGGCTGGAATGGACCGATCTCGATAAAAATATTACTCTAAAAGTGATGATATAGACTCGTTGAACTGGCACTATCTCCTAAAATACTTTGGATATTTTCATTCCGTAAAGTTTCCGCACATCTATGGAACCAGGGCCATTAGAATATATCAAAAGATTGGAAATAAATTAATGAGGTATATTGTAAAACCTGGCCGGAATGGACCAATCTCGACAAAAATACTACTCTAAAAGTGATGAAATAGACTCCTTGAACTAGCACTATCTCCTAAAATACTTTAAGTATTTTCAATCGGTAAAGTTTCCGCACATCTGTGAAACCAGTACTATTACAGTATATAAAAATATTGGAAATAAATTAATAAGGTATATTGAAAAACCTGGCCGGAATGGAACGACGTCGACAAAAATACTAGTCTAAAAGTGATGAAATAGACTCGTTGAACTGCCACTATCTCCTAAAATACTTTCATTCAGTAAAGTTTCTGCACCTCTGTGAAACCAGGGCTAATAGGATATATAAAATTATTGGAAATAAATTAGTGAGGTTTATTGAGAAGCCTGGCTGGAATGGAACAATCTGGACAAAAATACTACTCTAAAAGTGATGGAATAGACTCGTTGAACCTGTGCTATCTCCTAAAATACTTTGAGTATTTTACTTCGGTAAAGTTTCCGCACATCTGTGAATCCAGGGTTATTAGGATATATAAAAATATTGGAAATAAATTAATGAGGTATATTGAAAAACCTGGACGGAATGGACGGAGGTCGACAAATATATTACTTTAAAACCGATGGAATAGACTCGTTGAACTGGCAACATCTTCTAAAATACTTTGGGTATTTTACTTCGGTAAAGTTTCCGCACATCTGTGAATCCAGGGTTATTAGGATATATAAAAATATTGGAAATAAATTAATGAGATATATTGAAAAATCTGGCCGGAATGGACCAATCTCGACAAAAATACTACTCTAAAAGCGATGGAATAGACTCGTTGAACTGGCACTATCTCCTAAAATACTTTGCATATTTTCATTCGATAAAGTTTCCGCACATCTCTGAATCCAGGGCTATTAGGATATACCAAAAGATTGGAAAAAAATTAATGAGGTATATTGTAAAACCAGGCCGGAATGGACCAATCTCGAGAAAAATACCACTCTAAAAGTGATGGAATAGACTCGTTGAACCTGTGCTATCTCGTAAAATACTTTGAGTATTTTACTTCAGTAAAGTTTCCGGACATCTGTGAAACCAGGGCTATTAGGATATATCAAAAGATTGGAAATAAATTAATGAGGTGTATTGTAAAACCTGACCGGAATGGACCAATCTCGACAAAAATCCTACTCTAAAACCGATGGAATAGACTCGTCGAACTGGCACTTTCTCCTAAAATACTTTGCATATTTTCATTCGATAAAGTTTCCCCACATCTGTGAATCCAGTGATATTAAGATATATCAAAAGATTGGAAATAAATTAATGAAGAATATTATAAAACCTGACCGGAATGGACCAATCTCGACAAAAATACTACTCTAAAAGTGATGGAATAGAATCGTTGAACTGGCACAATCTCCTAAAATACTTTGAGTATTTTACTTCGGTAAAGTTTCCGCACATATGTTAATCCAGGGCCATTAGAATATATGAAAAGATTGGAAATAAATTAATGAGGTATATTGTAAAACCTGGCCGGAACTGACGAAAGTCGACCAAAATACTACTGTAAAAGTGATGGAATAGACTCGTTGAACTAGCACTATCTCCTAAAATACTTTGCATATTTTCATTCGATAAAGTTTCCGCAAATCTGTGAAACCAGGGCTATTAGGATATATAAAAATATTGGAAATAAATTAATGAGGTATATTGAAAAACCTGGCCGGAATGGACCACTCTCAACAAAAATACTACTCTAAAAGTGATGAAATAGACTCGTTGAACTGGCAATATCTCCTAAAATGCTTTGAGTATTTTACTTCAGTAAAGTTTCCGCACATGTTTGAAACCAGGGCTATTAGGATATATCAAAATATTGGAAACAAATTAATGAGGTATATTGAAAAACCTGGCCGAAATGGACGGAGGTCGACAAAAATACTACTCTAAAACCGATGGAATAGACTCGTTGAACTGGCACTTTTTCCTAAAATACTTTGAGGATTTTCATTCAGTAAAGTTTCTGCACCTCTGTGAAACCAGGGCTAATAGGATATATAAAATTATTGGAAATAAATTAGTGAGGTTTATTGAGAAGCCTGGCTGGAATGGAACGATCTGGACAAAAATACTACTCTAAAAGTGATGGAATAGACTCGTTGAACCTGTGCTATCTCCTAAAATACTTTGAGTATTTTACTTCGGTAAAGTTTCCGCACATTTGTGAATCCAGGGTTATTAGGATATATAAAAATATTGGAAATAAATTAATGAGGTATATTGAAAAACCTGGACGGAATGGACGGAGGTCGACAAATATACTACTTTAAAACCGATGGAATAGACTCGTTGAACTGGCAACATCTTCTAAAATACTTTCGGTATTTTACTTCGGTAAAGTTTCCGCACATCTGTGAATCCAGGGTTATTAGGATATATAAAAATATTGGAAATAAACTAATGAGGTATATTGAAAAACCTGGCCGGAATGGACGGTGGTCGACAAAAATACTACTCTAAAAGTGATGGAATACACTCGTTGAACTGGCATTATCTCCTAAAATACTTTGAGTATTTTACTTCGGTAAAGTTTCCGCACATTTGTGAATCGATGGGTATTAGGATATATAAAAAAATTGGAAATAAATTTATGAGGTATATTGAGAAATCTGGCCGGAATGGACCAATCTCGACAAAAATACTACTCTAAAACCGATGGAATAGACTCGTTGAACTGGCACTATTTCCTAAAATACTTTGAATATTTTCATTCGATAAAGTTTCCGCACATCTGTGAATCCAGGGCTATTAGAATATATAAAAATATTGGAAATAAATTAATGAGGTATATTGAAAAACCTGGCCGGTATGGTCCCATCTTGACACAAATCCTACTCTAAAACCGATGGAATAGACTCGTTGAACTGGCACTATCTCCTAAAATACTTTGAGTATTTTACTTCGGTAAAGTTTCCGCAGATTTGTGAAACCAGGGATATTAGGAGATATAAAAATATTGGAAATAAATTAATGAGGTATATTGAAAAACCTGGCCGGAATGGACCGATCTCAACAAAAATACTACTCTAAAACTGTTGATATAGACTCGTTCAACTGGCACTATCTCCTAAAATACTTTCAGTATTTTCATTCGATGAAGTTCCCGCACATTAATAAAACCAGGGCTATTAGAATATATAAAAATATTGCTAATAATTTAATGCGATACATTGTAAAACCTAGCCGGAATGGACCGCTCTCGACAAAAATACTACTCTAAAAGTGATGAAATAGACTCGTTGAACTGGCACTATCTCCTAAAATACTTTGCATATTTTCATTCGATAAAGTTTCCGCACATCTGTGAAACCAGGGCCATTAGAATTTATCAAAAGCTTGGAAATAAATTAATGAGGTATATTGTAAAACCTGACCGGAATGGACCAATCTCGACAAAAATACTACTCTAAAACCGATGAAATAGACTCGTTGAACTGGCACTATCTCCTAAATTACTTTGAGTATTTAACTTCGGTAAAGTTTCCGCACATTTGTGAAACCAGGGCTATTAAGATATATCAAAATATTGGAAATAAATTAATGAGGTATATTGAAAAACCTGACCGGAATGGACCAATCTCGACAAAAATACTACTCTAAAACCGATGAAATAGACTCGTTGAACTGGCACTATCTTCTAAAATACTTTGGGTATTTTACCTCGGTAAAGTTTCCGCACATTTGTGAATCCAGGGCTATTAAGATATATCAAAATATTGGAAATAAATTAATGAGGTATATTGAAAAATCTGGACGGAATGGACCAATCTCGACAAAAATACTACTCTAAAACCGATGGAATAGATTAGTTGAACTGGCACTATCTCCTAAAATACTTTGAGTATTTTCATTCGATAAAGTTTGAGCACATCTGTGAAACCAGGGCCATTAGAATTTATCAAAAGCTTGGAAATAAATTAATGAGGTATATTGTAAAACCTGACCGGAATGGACCAATCTCGACAAAAATACTACTCTAAAACCGATGGAATAGACTCGTTGAACTGGCACTATCTCCTAAATTACTTTGAGTATTTTACTTCGGTAAAGTTTCCGCACATTTGTGAAACCAGGGCTATTAGGATATATAAAAATATTGGAAATGAATTAATGAGGTATATTGAAAAACCTGGCCGGAATGGATGGAGGTCGACAAAAATACTAATCTGAAACCGATGGAATAGACTCGTTGAACTGGCATTATCCCCTAAAATACTTTGAGTATTTTACTTCGGTAAAGTTTCCGCACATCTGTGAATCCAGGGCTATTAAGATATATCAAGAGATTGGAAATAAATTAATGAGGTATATTGTAAAATCTGGCCGGAATGGTCCAATCTCAACAAAAATACTATTCTAAAAGTGATGAAATAGACTCGTTAAACTGGAACTATCTCCTAAAATACTTTGAGTATTTTACTTCGGTAAAGTTTCCGCTCATCTGTAAATCCAGGGCTATTAGGATATATAAAAATATTTGAAATAAATTAATGAGGTATATTGAAAAACCTGGCCGGAATGGACCAATCTCGACAAAAATACTACTCTAAAACCGATGGAATAGACTCGTTGAACTGGCACTATATCCTAAAATACTTTGTATATTTTCATTCGATAAAGTTTCCGCACATCTGTGAATCCATGGCTATTAGGATATATCAAAAGATTGGAAATAAATTAATGAGGTATATTTTAAAAACTGACCGCAATGAACCAATCTCGACAAAAATACTATTCTAAAAGTGATGGAATAGACCCGTTGAACTGGAGCTATCTCCTAAAATAGTTTGAATATTTTACTTCGGTAAATTTCCGCACATCTGTGAATCCAGGGTTATTAAGATATATAAAAATATTGGAAATAAATTAATGAGGTATATTGAAAAACCTGGCCGGAATGGACCAATCTCGACAAAAATACTATTCTAAAAGTGATGGAATAGACTCGTTGAACTGGCACTATCCCCTAAAATACTTTGAGTATTTTACTTCGGTAAAGTTTCCGCACATCTGTGAATCCAGGGCTATTAAGATATATCAAGAGATTGGAAATAAATTAATGAGGTATATTGTAAAACCTGACCGCAATGGACCAATCTCGACAAAAATACTATTCTAAAAGTGATGGAATAGACCCGTTGAACTGGCGCTATCTCCTAAAATAGTTTGAATATTTTACTTCGGTAAATTTCCGCACATCTGAGAAACCAGGGCTATTAGGATATATAAAAATATTGGAAATAAATTAATGAGGTATATTGAAAAACCTGGCCGGAATGGACGGAGGTCGACAAAAATACTATTCTAAAAGTGATGGAATAGACTCGTTGAACTGGAACTATCTCCTAAAATACTTTGAGTATTTTACTTCGGTAAAGTTTCCGCACATATGTGAAACCAGGGCCATTAGAATATATCAAAAGATTGGAAATAAATTAATGAGGTATATTGTAAAATCTGGCCGGAATGGACCAATCTCAACAAAAATACTACTCTAAAAGTGATGAAATAGACTCGTTAAACTGGAACTATCTCCTAAAATACTTTGAGTATTTTACTTCGGTAAAGTGTCCGCTCATCTGTAAATCCAGGGCTATTAGGATATATAAAAATATTTGAAATAAATTAATGAGGTATATTGAAAAACCTGGCCGGAATGGACCAATCTCGACAAAAATACTACTCTAAAACAGATGGAATAGACTCGTTGAACTGGCACTATCTCCTAAAATACTTTGTACATTTTCATTCGATAAAGTTTCCGCACATCTGTGAATCCATGGCTATTAGGATATATTAAAAGATTGGAAATAAATTAATGAGGTATATTGTAAAAACTGACCGCAATGGACCAATCTCGACAAAAATACTATTCTAAAAGTGATGGAATAGACCCGTTGAACTGGAGCTATCTCCTAAAATAGTTTGAATATTTTACTTCGGTAAATTTAAGCACATCTGTGAATCCAGGGCTATTAAGATATATAAAAATATTGGAAATAAATTAATGAGGTATATTTAAAAACCTGGCCGGAATGGACGGAGGTCGACAAAAATACTACTCTAAAAGTGATGGAATAGACTCGTTGAACTGGCACTATCTCCCAAAATACTTTGAGTATTTTACTTCGGGAAAGTTTCCGCACATTTCTGAAACCAGGGCTCTTAGGATATATAAAAATATTGGAAATAAATTAATGAGGTATATTGAAAAACCTGGCTGAAATGGACGGAGGTCGAGAAAAATACTACTCTAAAACCGATGGAATAGCCTCGTTGAACTGGCACTATCTCCTAAAATACTTTGAGTATTTTACTTCGGTAAAGTTTCCGCACATGTGTGAATCCAGGGCTATTAGGATATATAAAAATACTGGAAATAAATTAATGAGGTATATTGAAAAACCTGACCGGAATGGACCGCTCTCGACAAAAATACTACTCTAAAAGTGATGAAATAGACTCGTTGAACTGGCAGTATCTCCTAAAATACTTTGAGTATTTTACTTCGGTAAAGTTTCCGCACATTTCTGAAACCAGGGCTATTAGGATATATCAAAATATTGGAAATAAATTAATGAGGTATATTGAAAAACCTGACCGAAATGGACGGAGGTCGACAAAAATACTACTCTAAAACCGATGAAATAGACTCGTTGAACTGGCACTATCTCCTAAAATACTTTGAGTATTTTACTTCGGTAAAGTTTCCGCACATTTCTGAAACCAGGGCTATTAGGATATATCAAAATATTGGAAATAAATTAATGAGGTATATTGAAAAACCTGGCCGGAATGGACCAATCTCGACAAAAATACTACTCTGAAACCGATGGAAAAGACTCGTTGAACTGGCACTATCCCCTAAAATACTTTGAGTATTTTACTTCGGTAAAGTTTCCGCACATCTGTGAATCCAGGGCTATTAAGATATATCAAGAGATTGGAAATAAATTAATGATGTATATTGTAAAACCTGACCGGAATGGACCAATCTCGACAAAAATACTATTCTAAAAGTGATGGAATAAACCCATTGAACTGGCGCTATCTCCTAAAATAGTTTGAATATTTTACTTCGGTAAATTTCCGCACATCTGAGAAACCAGAGCTAATAGGATATATAAAAATATTGGAAATAAATTAAAGGGGTATATTGAAAAACCTGGCCGGAATGGACGGAGGTCGACAAAAATACTACTCTAAAAGTGATGGAATAGACTCGTTGAACTGGCACTATCTCCTAAAATACTTTAAATATTTTACTTCGGTAAATATTCGCACATCTGTGAAACCAGGGCTATTAGGATATTTAAAAATATTGGAAATAAATTAATGAGGTGTATTGAAAAACCTCTCCGGAATGGACGGAGGTCGACAAAAATACTACTCTAAAAGTGAACGAATGGATTCGTTGAACTGGCACTATCTCCTAAAATACTTTGAGTATTTTACTTCGGTAAAGTTTCCGCACATCTGTGAAACCAGGGCTATTAGGATATATCAGAAGATTGGAAATAAATTAATGAGGTATATTGTAAAACCTGGCCGGAATGGACCAATCTCAACAGAAATACTACTCTAAAAGTGATAAAATAGACTCGTTGAATTGGCACTATCTCCTAAAATATTTTGAGTATTTTACTTCGGTAAAGTTTCCGCACATCTGTGAAACCAGGGCTATTAGGATATATCAAAAGATTGGAAATAAATTAATGAGGTGTATTGTAAAACCTGACCGGAATGGACCAATCTCGACAAAAATCCTACTCTAAAACCGATGGAATAGACTCGTCGAACTGGCACTTTCTCCTAAAATACTTTGCATATTTTCATTCGATAAAGTTTCCCCACATCTGTGAATCCAGTGATATTAAGATATATCAAAAGATTGGAAATAAATTAATGAAGTATATTATAAAACCTGACCGGAATGGACCAATCTCGACAAAAATACTACTCTAAAAGTGATGGAATAGAATCGTTGAACTGGCACAATCTCCTAAAATACTTTGAGTATTTTACTTCGGTAAAGTTTCCGCACATATGTTAATCCAGGGCCATTAGAATATATGAAAAGATTGGAAATAAATTAATGAGGTATATTGTAAAACCTGGCCGGAACTGACGAAAGTCGACCAAAATACTACTGTAAAAGTGATGGAATAGACTCGTTGAACTAGCACTATCTCCTAAAATACTTTGCATATTTTCATTCGATAAAGTTTCCGCAAATCTGTGAAACCAGGGCTATTAGGATATATAAAAATATTGGAAATAAATTAATGAGGTATATTGAAAAACCTGGCCGGAATGGACCACTCTCAACAAAAATACTACTCTAAAAGTGATGAAATAGACTCGTTGAACTGGCAATATCTCCTAAAATGCTTTGAGTATTTTACTTCAGTAAAGTTTCCGCACATGTTTGAAACCAGGGCTATTAGGATATATCAAAATATTGGAAACAAATTAATGAGGTATATTGAAAAACCTGGCCGAAATGGACGGAGGTCGACAAAAATACTACTCTAAAACCGATGGAATAGACTCGTTGAACTGGCACTTTTTCCTAAAATACTTTGAGGATTTTCATTCAGTAAAGTTTCTGCACCTCTGTGAAACCAGGGCTAATAGGATATATAAAATTATTGGAAATAAATTAGTGAGGTTTATTGAGAAGCCTGGCTGGAATGGAACGATCTGGACAAAAATACTACTCTAAAAGTGATGGAATAGACTCGTTGAACCTGTGCTATCTCCTAAAATACTTTGAGTATTTTACTTCGGTAAAGTTTCCGCACATTTGTGAATCCAGGGTTATTAGGATATATAAAAATATTGGAAATAAATTAATGAGGTATATTGAAAAACCTGGACGGAATGGACGGAGGTCGACAAATATACTACTTTAAAACCGATGGAATAGACTCGTTGAACTGGCAACATCTTCTAAAATACTTTGGGTATTTTACTTCGGTAAAGTTTCCGCACATCTGTTAATCCAGGGTTATTAGGATATATAAAAATATTGGAAATAAACTAATGAGGTATATTGAAAAACCTGGCCGGAATGGACGGTGGTCGACAAAAATACTACTCTAAAAGTGATGGAATACACTCGTTGAACTGGCATTATCTCCTAAAATACTTTGAGTATTTTACTTCGGTAAAGTTTCCGCACATTTGTGAATCGAGGGGTATTAGGATATATAAAAAAATTGGAAATAAATTTATGAGGTATATTGAGAAATCTGGCCGGAATGGACCAATCTCGACAAAAATACTACTCTAAAACCGATGGAATAGACTCGTTGAACTGGCACTATTTCCTAAAATACTTTGAATATTTTCATTCGATAAAGTTTCCGCACATCTGTGAATCCAGGGCTATTAGAATATATAAAAATATTGGAAATAAATTAATGAGGTATATTGAAAAACCTGGCCGGTATGGTCCCATCTTGACACAAATCCTACTCTAAAACCGATGGAATAGACTCGTTGAACTGGCACTATCTCCTAAAATACTTTGAGTATTTTACTTCGGTAAAGTTTCCGCAGATTTGTGAAACCAGGGATATTAGGAGATATAAAAATATTGGAAATAAATTAATGAGGTATATTGAAAAACCTGGCCGGAATGGACCGATCTCAACAAAAATACTACTCTAAAACTGTTGATATAGACTCGTTCAACTGGCACTATCTCCTAAAATACTTTCAGTATTTTCATTCGATGAAGTTCCCGCACATTAATAAAACCAGGGCTATTAGAATATATAAAAATATTGCTAATAATTTAATGCGATACATTGTAAAACCTAGCCGGAATGGACCGCTCTCGACAAAAATACTACTCTAAAAGTGATGAAATAGACTCGTTGAACTGGCACTATCTCCTAAAATACTTTGCATATTTTCATTCGATAAAGTTTCCGCACATCTGTGAAACCAGGGCCATTAGAATTTATCAAAAGCTTGGAAATAAATTAATGAGGTATATTGTAAAACCTGACCGGAATGGACCAATCTCGACAAAAATACTACTCTAAAACCGATGAAATAGACTCGTTGAACTGGCACTATCTCCTAAATTACTTTGAGTATTTAACTTCGGTAAAGTTTCCGCACATTTGTGAAACCAGGGCTATTAAGATATATCAAAATATTGGAAATAAATTAATGAGGTATATTGAAAAACCTGACCGGAATGGACCAATCTCGACAAAAATACTACTCTAAAACCGATGAAATAGACTCGTTGAACTGGCACTATCTTCTAAAATACTTTGGGTATTTTACCTCGGTAAAGTTTCCGCACATTTGTGAATCCAGGGCTATTAAGATATATCAAAATATTGGAAATAAATTAATGAGGTATATTGAAAAATCTGGACGGAATGGACCAATCTCGACAAAAATACTACTCTAAAACCGATGGAATAGATTAGTTGAACTGGCACTATCTCCTAAAATACTTTGAGTATTTTCATTCGATAAAGTTTGAGCACATCTGTGAAACCAGGGCCATTAGAATTTATCAAAAGCTTGGAAATAAATTAATGAGGTATATTGTAAAACCTGACCGGAATGGACCAATCTCGACAAAAATACTACTCTAAAACCGATGGAATAGACTCGTTGAACTGGCACTATCTCCTAAATTACTTTGAGTATTTTACTTCGGTAAAGTTTCCGTACATTTGTGAATCCAGGGCTATTAGGATATATAAAAATATTGGAAATGAATTAATGAGGTATATTGAAAAACCTGGCCGGAATGGATGGAGGTCGACAAAAATACTAATCTGAAACCGATGGAATAGACTCGTTGAACTGGCATTATCCCCTAAAATACTTTGAGTATTTTACTTCGGTAAAGTTTCCGCACATCTGTGAATCCAGGGCTATTAAGATATATCAAGAGATTGGAAATAAATTAATGAGGTATATTGTAAAATCTGGCCGGAATGGTCCAATCTCAACAAAAATACTATTCTAAAAGTGATGAAATAGACTCGTTAAACTGGAACTATCTCCTAAAATACTTTGAGTATTTTACTTCGGTAAAGTTTCCGCTCATCTGTAAATCCAGGGCTATTAGGATATATAAAAATATTTGAAATAAATTAATGAGGTATATTGAAAAACCTGGCCGGAATGGACCAATCTCGACAAAAATACTACTCTAAAACCGATGGAATAGACTCGTTGAACTGGCACTATATCCTAAAATACTTTGTATATTTTCATTCGATAAAGTTTCCGCACATCTGTGAATCCATGGCTATTAGGATATATCAAAAGATTGGAAATAAATTAATGAGGTATATTTTAAAAACTGACCGCAATGAACCAATCTCGACAAAAATACTATTCTAAAAGTGATGGAATAGACCCGTTGAACTGGAGCTATCTCCTAAAATAGTTTGAATATTTTACTTCGGTAAATTTCCGCACATCTGTGAATCCAGGGCTATTAAGATATATAAAAATATTGGAAATAAATTAATGAGGTATATTGAAAAACCTGGCCGGAATGGACCAATCTCGACAAAAATACTATTCTAAAAGTGATGGAATAGACTCGTTGAACTGGCACTATCCCCTAAAATACTTTGAGTATTTTACTTCGGTAAAGTTTCCGCACATCTGTGAATCCAGGGCTATTAAGATATATCAAGAGATTGGAAATAAATTAATGAGGTATATTGTAAAACCTGACCGCAATGGACCAATCTCGACAAAAATACTATTCTAAAAGTGATGGAATAGACCCGTTGAACTGGCGCTATCTCCTAAAATAGTTTGAATATTTTACTTCGGTAAATTTCCGCACATCTGAGAAACCAGGGCTATTAGGATATATAAAAATATTGGAAATAAATTAATGAGGTATATTGAAAAACCTGGCCGGAATGGACGGAGGTCGACAAAAATACTATTCTAAAAGTGATGGAATAGACTCGTTGAACTGGAACTATCTCCTAAAATACTTTGAGTATTTTACTTCGGTAAAGTTTCCGCACATATGTGAAACCAGGGCCATTAGAATATATCAAAAGATTGGAAATAAATTAATGAGGTATATTGTAAAATCTGGCCGGAATGGACCAATCTCAACAAAAATACTACTCTAAAAGTGATGAAATAGACTCGTTAAACTGGAACTATCTCCTAAAATACTTTGAGTATTTTACTTCGGTAAAGTGTCCGCTCATCTGTAAATCCAGGGCTATTAGGATATATAAAAATATTTGAAATAAATTAATGAGGTATATTGAAAAACCTGGCCGGAATGGACCAATCTCGACAAAAATACTACTCTAAAACCGATGGAATAGACTCGTTGAACTGGCACTATCTCCTAAAATACTTTGTACATTTTCATTCGATAAAGTTTCCGCACATCTGTGAATCCATGGCTATTAGGATATATCAAAAGATTGGAAATAAATTAATGAGGTATATTGTAAAAACTGACCGCAATGGACCAATCTCGACAAAAATACTATTCTAAAAGTGATGGAATAGACCCGTTGAACTGGAGCTATCTCCTAAAATAGTTTGAATATTTTACTTCGGTAAATTTAAGCACATCTGTGAATCCAGGGCTATTAAGATATATAAAAATATTGGAAATAAATTAATGAGGTATATTTAAAAACCTGGCCGGAATGGACGGAGGTCGACAAAAATACTACTCTAAAAGTGATGGAATAGACTCGTTGAACTGGCACTATCTCCCAAAATACTTTGAGTATTTTACTTCGGGAAAGTTTCCGCACATTTCTGAAACCAGGGCTCTTAGGATATATAAAAATATTGGAAATAAATTAATGAGGTATATTGAAAAACCTGGCTGAAATGGACGGAGGTCGAGAAAAATACTACTCTAAAACCGATGGAATAGCCTCGTTGAACTGGCACTATCTCCTAAAATACTTTGAGTATTTTACTTCGGTAAAGTTTCCGCACATCTGTGAATCCAGGGCTATTAGGATATATAAAAATACTGGAAATAAATTAATGAGGTATATTGAAAAACCTGACCGGAATGGACCGCTCTCGACAAAAATACTACTCTAAAAGTGATGAAATAGACTCGTTGAACTGGCACTATCTCCTAAAATACTTTGAGTATTTTACTTCGGTAAAGTTTCCGCACATTTCTGAAACCAGGGCTATTAGGATATATCAAAATATTGGAAATAAATTAATGAGGTATATTGAAAAACCTGACCGAAATGGACGGAGGTCGACAAAAATACTACTCTAAAACCGATGAAATAGACTCGTTGAACTGGCACTATCTCCTAAAATACTTTGAGTATTTTACTTCGGTAAAGTTTCCGCACATTTCTGAAACCAGGGCTATTAGGATATATCAAAATATTGGAAATAAATTAATGAGGTATATTGAAAAACCTGGCCGGAATGGACCAATCTCGACAAAAATACTACTCTGAAACCGATGGAAAAGACTCGTTGAACTGGCACTATCCCCTAAAATACTTTGAGTATTTTACTTCGGTAAAGTTTCCGCACATCTGTGAATCCAGGGCTATTAAGATATATCAAGAGATTGGAAATAAATTAATGATGTATATTGTAAAACCTGACCGGAATGGACCAATCTCGACAAAAATACTATTCTAAAAGTGATGGAATAGACCCATTGAACTGGCGCTATCTCCTAAAATAGTTTGAATATTTTACTTCGGTAAATTTCCGCACATCTGAGAAACCAGAGCTAATAGGATATATAAAAATATTGGAAATAAATTAAAGGGGTATATTGAAAAACCTGGCCGGAATGGACGGAGGTCGACAAAAATACTACTCTAAAAGTGATGGAATAGACTCGTTGAACTGGCACTATCTCCTAAAATACTTTAAATATTTTACTTCGGTAAATATTCGCACATCTGTGAAACCAGGGCTATTAGGATATTTAAAAATATTGGAAATAAATTAATGAGGTGTATTGAAAAACCTCTCCGGAATGGACGGAGGTCGACAAAAATACTACTCTAAAAGTGAACGAATGGATTCGTTGAACTGGCACTATCTCCTAAAATACTTTGAGTATTTTACTTCGGTAAAGTTTCCGCACATCTGTGAAACCAGGGCTATTAGGATATATCAGAAGATTGGAAATAAATTAATGAGGTATATTGTAAAACCTGGCCGGAATGGACCAATCTCAACAGAAATACTACTCTAAAAGTGATAAAATAGACTCGTTGAATTGGCACTATCTCCTAAAATATTTTGAGTATTTTACTTCGGTAAAGTTTCCGCACATTTGTGAAACCAGGACTATAAGGATATATAACTTTACCGAAGTAAAATACTCAAAATATTTTAGGAGATAGTGCCAATTCAACGAGTCTATTTTATCACTTTTAGAGTAGTATTTTTGTCGAGATTGGTCCATTCCGGTCAGCTTTTCAATATACCTCATTAATTTATTTCCAATATTTTTATATATCCTTATAGTCCTGGTTTCACAAATGTGCGGAAACTTTACCGAAGTAAAATACTCAAAGTATTTTAGGGGATAGTGCCAGTTCAACGAGTCTTTTCCATCGGTTTCAGAGTAGTATTTTTGTCGAGATTGGTCCATTCCGGCCAGGTTTTTCAATATACCTCATTAATTTATTTCCAATATTTTGATATATCCTAATAGCCCTGGTTTCAGAAATGTGCGGAAACTTTACCGAAGTAAAATACTCAAAGTATTTTAGGAGATAGTGCCAGTTCAACGAGTCTATTTCATCGGTTTTAGAGTAGTATTTTTGTCGACCTCCGTCCATTTCGGTCAGGTTTTTCAATATACCTCATTAATTTATTTCCAATATTTTGATATATCCTAATAGCCCTGGTTTCAGAAATGTGCGGAAACTTTACCGAAGTAAAATACTCAAAGTATTTTAGGAGATAGTGCCAGTTCAACGAGTCTATTTCATCACTTTTAGAGTAGTATTTTTGTCGAGAGCGGTCCATTCCGGTCAGGTTTTTCAATATACCTCATTAATTTATTTCCAGTATTTTTATATATCCTAATAGCCCTGGATTCACAGATGTGCGGAAACTTTACCGAAGTAAAATACTCAAAGTATTTTAGGAAATAGTGCCAGTTCAACGAGTCTATTCCATCGGTTTTAGAGTAGTATTTTTCTCGACCTCCGTCCATTTCAGCCAGGTTTTTCAATATACCTCATTAATTTATTTCCAATATTTTTATATATCCTAAGAGCCCTGGTTTCAGAAATGTGCGGAAACTTTCCCGAAGTAAAATACTCAAAGTATTTTGGGAGATAGTGCCAGTTCAACGAGTCTATTCCATCACTTTTAGAGTAGTATTTTTGTCGACCTCCGTCCATTCCGGCCAGGTTTTTAAATATACCTCATTAATTTATTTCCAATATTTTTATATATCTTAATAGCCCTGGATTCACAGATGTGCTTAAATTTACCGAAGTAAAATATTCAAACTATTTTAGGAGATAGCTCCAGTTCAACGGGTCTATTCCATCACTTTTAGAATAGTATTTTTGTCGAGATTGGTCCATTGCGGTCAGTTTCTTACAATATACCTCATTAATTTATTTCCAATCTTTTGATATATCCTAATAGCCATGGATTCACAGATGTGCGGAAACTTTATCGAACTGAAAATGTACAAAGTATTTTAGGAGATAGTGCCAGTTCAACGAGTCTATTCCATCGGTTTTAGAGTAGTATTTTGTCGAGATTGGTCCATTCCGGCCAGGTTTTTCAATATACCTCATTAATTTATTTCAAATATTTTTATATATCCTAATAGCCCTGGATTTACAGATGAGCGGACACTTTACCGAAGTAAAATACTCAAAGTATTTTAGGAGATAGTTCCAGTTTAACGAGTCTATTTCATCACTTTTAGAGTAGTATTTTTGTTGAGATTGGTCCATTCCGGCCAGATTTTACAATATACCTCATTAATTTATTTCCAATCTTTTGATATATTCTAATGGCCCTGGTTTCACATATGTGCGGAAACTTTACCGAAGTAAAATACTCAAAGTATTTTAGGAGATAGTTCCAGTTCAACGAGTCTATTCCATCACTTTTAGAATAGTATTTTTGTCGACCTCCGTCCATTCCGGCCAGGTTTTCAATATACCTCATTAATTTATTTCCAATATTTTTATATATCCTAAATAGCCCTGGTTTCTCAGATGTGCGGAAATTTACCGAAGTAAAATATTCAAACTATTTTGAGGAGATAGCGCCAGTTCAACGGGTCTATTCCATCACTTTTAGAATAGTATTTTTGTCGAGATTGGTCCATTGCGGTCAGGTTTTACAATATACCTCATTAATTTATTTCCAATCTCTGATATATCTTAATAGCCCTGGATTCACAGATGTGCGGAAACTTTACCGAAGTAAAATACTCAAGTATTTTAGGGGATTAGTGCCAGTTCAACGAGTCTTTTCCATCGGTTTCAGAGTAGTATTTTTGTCGAGATTGGTCCATTCCGGCCAGGTTTTTCATATACCTCATTAATTTATTTCCAATATTTGATATATCCTAATAGCCCTGGTTTCAGAAATGTGCGGAAACTTTACCGAAGTAAAATACTCAAAGTATTTTAGGAGATAGTGCCAGTTCAACGAGTCTATTTCATCGGATTTAGAGTAGTATTTTTGTCGACCTCCGTCCATTCTCGGTCAGGTTTTTCAATATACCTCATTAATTTATTTCCAATATTTTGATATATCCTAATAGCCCTGGTTTCAGAAATGTGGCGGAAACTTTACCGAAGTAAAATACTCAAAGTATTTTAGGAGATAGTGCCAGTTCAACGAGTCTATTTCATCACTTTTAGAGTAGTATTTTTGTCGAGAGCGGTCCATTCCGGTCAGCGTTTTTCAATATACCTCATTAATTTATTTCCAGTATTTTTATATATCCTAATAGCCCTGGATTCACAGATGTGCGGAAACTTTACCGAAGTAAAATACTCAAAAGTGATTTAGGAGATAGTGCCAGTTCAACGAGTCTATTCCATCGGTTTTAGAGTAGTATTTTTCTCGACCTCCGTCCATTTCAGCCAGGTTTTTCAATATACCTCATTAATTTATTCCAATATTTTTATATATCCTAAGAGCCCTGGTTTCAGAAATGTGCGGAAACTTTCCCGAAGTAAAATACTCAAAGTATTTTGGGAGATAGTGCCAGTTCAACGAGTCCTATTCCATCACTTTTAGAGTAGTATTTTTGTCGACCCTCCGTCCATTCCGGCCAGTTTTTTAAATATACCTCATTAATTTATTTCCAATATTTTATAATATCTTAATAGCCCTGGATTCACAGATGTGCTTAAATTTACCGAAGTAAAATATTCAAACTATTTTAGGAGATAGCTCCAGTTCAACGGGTCTATTCCATCACTTTTTAGAATAGTATTTTTGCTCGAGATTGGTCCATTGCGGTCAGTTTTACAATATACCTCATTAATTTATTTCCAATCTTTTGATATATCCCTAATAGCCATGGATTCACAGATGTGCGGAAACTTTATCGAATGAAAATGGCTACAAAGTATTTTAGGAGATAGTGCCAGTTCAACGAGTCTATTCCATCGGTTTAGAGTAGTATTTTGTCGAGATTGGTCCATTCCGCCAGGTTTTTCAATATACCTCATTAATTTATTTCAAATATTTTTATATATCCTAATAGCCCTGATTTACAGATGAGCGGACACTTTACCGAAGTAAAATACTCAAAGTATTTTAGGAGATAGTTCCAGTTTAACGAGTCTATTTCATCACTTTTAGAGTAGTATTTTTGTTGAGATTGGTCCATTCCGGCCAGATTTTACAATATACCTCATTAATTTATTTCCAATCTTTTGATATATTCTAATGGCCCTGGTTTCACATATGTGCGGAAACTTTACCGAAGTAAAATACTCAAAGTATTTTAGGAGATAGTTCCAGTTCAACGAGTCTATTCCATCACTTTTAGAATAGTATTTTTGTCGACCTCCGTCCATTCCGGCCAGGTTTTTCAATATACCTTCATTAATTATTTCCAATATTTTATATATCCTAATAGCCCTGGTTTCTCAGATGTGCGGAAATTTACCGAAGTAAAATATTCAAACTATTTTAGGAGATAGCGCCAGTTCAACGGGTCTATTCCATCACTTTTAGAATAGTATTTTTGTCGAGATTGGTCCATTGCGGTCAGGTTTTACAATATACCTCATTAATTTATTTCCAATCTCTTGATATATCTTAATAGCCCTGATTCACAGATGTGCGGAAACTTTACCGAAGTAAAATACTCAAAGTATTTTAGGGGATAGTGCCAGTTCAACGAGTCTTTTCATC